>NW_025953659.1:0-52186 GCF_022495145.1 Xylaria bambusicola | reverse complement strand
ACCTTTAATATTGACCTTTAATATTGACCTTTAATATTGACCTTTAATATTGACCTTTAATATTGACCTTTAATATTGACCTTTAATATTGACCTACAGTACTGATTGTAATATAGACTGTAATATAGACTGCAATACAGACCTACAGTACTGACTGCAATACAGACCTTCAATACAGACCTTCAATACTAACCTACAGTACTAACTGCAATACAGACTGCAATATAGACCTACAATACAGACCTTCAATACAGACTGCAATACAGACTGCAATACTGACCTTCAGTACTGACTACAATACAGACCTTCAATACTAACCTTCAGTACTAACTACAATACAGACCTTCAATACAAACCTTCAATACTAACCTACAGTACTAACTGCAATACTGACCTACAGTACTAACTGCAATACAGACCTTCAATACTAACCTTCAGTACTAACTGCAATACAAACTGCAATACAGACTGCAATACAGACTGCAATACAGACTGCAATACAGACTGCAATACTGACCTACAGTACTGACTGCAATACAGACCTTCAATACTGACCTTCAGTACTGACTGCAATACAGACCTTCAATACAGACCTACAATACAGACTGCAATACAGACCTACAATACAGACCTTCAGTACTAACCTTCAGTACTGACCTTCAATACAGACCTACAGTACTGACTGCAATACAGACCTGCAATACAGACCTACAATACAGACCTTCAGTACTGACCTATAGTACTGACTGCAATACAGACTGCAATACAGACTGCAATACAGACTGCAATACAGACTGCAATACAGACCTACAGTACTGATTGCAATACAGACCTTCAATACTGACCTTCAGTACTGACTGCAATACAGACCTTCAATACAGACCTTCAATACTGACCTTCAGTACTAACTGCAATACAGACCTTCAATACAGACCTTTAATACAGACCTACAATACAGACCTACAATACAGACCTACAATACTAACTGCAATATAGACCTATATAGCCAAAAGCTATAACTTAAATAGTTATAAAGCCTAATATAAACTATATATTATTTATATAACCTTTAAAATAGATATTTAAGTAATTATTTATATTTTTAAAACTTTACTTTATACCCTTTATTATATTTGGTCCCCTTAGGTAAAGTTGGAAAATAGGTTTTACCCCGCACTTGACCTGATTTTTTATTTTCGCACTTTGTGGTAGTGGCCCACCGTACCCCAGGCTTATTAACATCTTTCTTTTAGCCACATCCAGATTCTTCCAGCAGCGTCTGACTGCATATCCTGACAGCCTCTTGAATTTTAGTTATGCCAAGTTAGCAATGGGCGAATCAACTCAGAGTATATGTTTTTAGAGTTGTCATTGAAGGTTGTAACAAAAGGACTGAGGTCAATCGAGTGCTGATTAGACGCATGGCGTAGAGATCCATGGCCCTTACGTGAAAAGGTCAGCTTCTCATCAGTATTTCCCATGCCAAATCAAAAGAAACTGGGGGTTGGCCAACCTGACTCATTACGAGATGGTCAATCTGAACCTGCCCTATAAGGCGTCAAAAAGCGAGATTCATAGAGCAAGTCTACAGTGACCATATCCCGATGCAACACCCGCTATACCCTACGAGTCCAGAAGGGCGTAAAATTGACAACCAGCAGTGGAGACGGATAGTCTGTCTCGAATAACTCAGCATCTCCGAGTTGGCATGAGTAGGTGACAGAGTCCAGATGAATCCAGACACACTAGAAGCAATTTAAATTGCAATTACTTCCCTCCCCCCCTTTTTAATATTTTTTCCTTGTTTTAGGTACAGTAAACAGAAGTTCCCAATTCATCAACCAGTCCTTTTGTACTTCAATCCCTTCCCGCCGTAATGTGTAGCTAGCGTCACGGCAATCACCTCAAGATGACCACTATCAACGACACCAGCAAACCGGTCGTGGTACCCGTAGTGCCCGCCCCAGAGCTTGCCAAGGCAACAATTCCCGGCTTAGACGTCACAGTAGGGCACGCCCTCACCTCAGAAGCCGCCGCCATCGCGAAGATAGGCGCAGACACATTCGCCGCCACATTCGGGTTCTCGGTGTCTGAAGAAGACCTGGCCATGTTCCTAACCGAGACGTACACCGAAATCACCGTGTTGGCGGATCTGCAAGATCCCGCCGTGCAGACGTGGGCAGCCCGGGACACGTCTGGCAAGGTGCTGGGGTTGGTACAGCTCGTCCGGGGCCTGTCGGAGCCCTGCGTCCCGGGAGACACCGCCACACACGCCGAGCTCCGGCGGTTGTATGTCGACACCACCGCGCACAGCCGGGGCATCGGCAAAAAGCTCATCGCTGCCGTTGAGGAGCAGGCTCGCGCCGAGGGTTTCAAGCAATTGTGGCTCACCGTCTGGGAGAACAATCCCAAAGCAGCGAAACTGTATGAGAGGCTGGGTTATCAGAAAGTGGGAGAAGCCGACTTTACCACTGGCACGTGCGTCCAGACCGACTGGGTTCTCTCGAAGAGCTTATGAAAGAGATTACGTGTATTCTCTGTGATTTTATGAACCTGGTAACGAAAGCGTTGTTATAATCAGAGAAGAGTGCAGGGAGGCATTGAAGGAGTCTTGGAGCAAGCGGTCTTGGTGGGGAAAATGTTTGACAATAGTTTGGAGTTCATTGGCGTTTAACTGATACAGGTAGACAGGCGGTAGACAGAAACTGGTGATGGGATAACCACTACACAAGGGCTAGGAGCCGATTTTGGAATAGAAGCTATCCGCCATATCATAATCCCTTATAGCTAACCAAGTTCATGTGATCAATTCAGGTCCCTCCCCGCATGAACCCCTTATTTGGCTCTGTCATGCTCGTGAATTCAGGCCATGTTACACGAATCTACAGTCATAATAACTATGCTGGACAAGTGCTTGTATCGCCTAATTCTACCTTGATTGCTATACTAGATTATTGCATCATGAATAGCTTCAACTTAAGCTTTGTCGCCAGCTCTTGCTCCAGTGATATTGATGGTACCTTTGGGCCTAGTGCTACTCAGGTCCTAAGCAACCAACTACGCCTGTTCTTCTTCGGCTTGTGCCTTTCCGCGTCGCCTTTTAGGACTACATCATCTATAAAGAAGCTAACGAGAAGACATAATCCAACTAGCGGGACCTGGATCGCGAAGATTGTTCGAAAACCTGCCAGCCGCGCATTTTGGATATCTGCTGCATACACCATCGTACCTTTGTCACCAACATGCCGTGTGCCCAGAAGAACACTCTCAGATAGCCATTCCGGTACGGTTCGGCGCAAAGCCGCGCCCGTGACGGCGTATTGTGCCGCCGACGAGATCGCAACACCTACTACGCCGCCTAGGGAGCGAAGGACATTTCGGGTCCCTGTTGCCACCGCACGGTCTTCTGTCCCGGAGTTGGCCTGTAAAGCTACGAGGCCTATGCAATCAGGATGAGTTATCTAGATACAAGGAATGATGTTTTGCGGCTGAACGACTTACCTGGCTGATGCACCCAGCCCACTCCGATCCCTTCGAGAACGAGTACGATCACATTTGTGTGTGTAGGTGTGTTCTCGTTGAATAAGAGCTTCAAGCCCGCACCGAGGGTCCAGAATAGCAAACCTGTGCGAAGAACTTGGCTGTATCTAAACCCCGAAATTCAGCAAGTCAAATAGAAAACCAAAGGATTTATATCAGAAATATGTGTTTGACTACCTGGCAAGTTTAGACATCACGGGGCCAGAAGTTGCACCGGCTATCCCTTGCGCGGCAACAAATGGCAGAATCAAAGTTGCACTCTGTAAAGGGGTATAGCCCCGTAGTGTCTGGAAGTAAAGGGGCACGAAATATTGCGTCCCCTGCCAAGAGAAATCGCTCAGGAAACCAATCAGAAGCAACAGACATCGTGAGCGACTCGTAAACAGTCGCAACGGCATGATGGGTATCTTGGCTTGAGAAGCTTCGATAGCGATGAATACAAAGAATAGAACACCGCCTATGATTAGAGTTGAAAGGACTTGTGAGCTGGTCCAAGCCCAGAGGATCCCGCCGGAGTTGACAGCCAGCTACAGGACATTGCTATCAGCTGCGTAGAAGATCATGTGTTAATCACAACTTGTGTACGGGATAACTTACCACTGTTAGCACGATGCCCGCAACAGAGGTGATGACTCCAAGCCAATCGATCTTCCGGAGTTTCTGGCTCCAATCGCCAGAGACCTGATTCGGCGGCAACACAAACAGCAGCAGAACAAAACACGCGCCGGCCGCAATCGCAGGAACAAAGAACGTCCACCGCCAACCGTCAGCACCCACTTGTATCAAGCCCGCGGCGACGAATGGTCCGGCAGTAGCACCCGCACCGATCGCAAGGCTTATCATACCCTGGTACTTACCTCTCGCTTTCAGACTGACGAGATCGCTCACTATAATCGCCACAGTAGAGGATATGCCACCGCTGCCGACACCGCTTATAGCGCGCGTGACGAAGAGCCAGGTCGGCGTCCTAGCAAAACCCGATAGCGCACCGCCAAGGGCGATACACCCGACGGAGCATAGGAGAATAGGTCGCCGACCAAAGATATCGGATATCCGCCCGTATAGGGGCTGGAAAGAGGTCTGCCCGAGGAGATACGCGGCGCCGACCCAAGTTATGGCTGTCCCGGTGTGGAAGGAGCTTGATATTGTTGGCAACGCCGTGGTCACGGAGGTCATGTCTAGATACGAGATGAAATAGCAGAGACACAGACAGAGGTACGCTGCTATGAGACGGGCAATTGGTAGGCGCTGCGTCTGATCGTCGAATTGGTCTGGGGTGAAAGGACCTGGGGTTGCGCTGGCGGCTGGCGTGTTCTGAGCATTGTTGCGGTGTTGCAGGGAGTGTGTATCTGGATCTGGCTGGGATCTGGCAGAATCATAGATGGTCTCCGGATGTGTTAAGACCAAGGTGGTCGCGGTATTGCGTGGCATTATCCCTGAATTCGGTGGCTTTCTATGGGTTATTATGGTGATGACGCGGATATGAGAGTAGGGTATTGGAAGGATTAAGGCAAGCAAAGTGAGCAGTAAGTAAATGTCCTACTATTTCCATCTAATTACCAAAAGCTGGAAATGAATCTAGTTTTATTATTCCCGTTTATGATTCCTTGCTTTCTATCTCTTCTCGTTTCTCGTACCCGCAGAGAGAATTCTCATCCGTCACGACCTGAAGCAAGCAAGTCTGACCGGACCGACGCATCGGCATGAAAACATGGTCTTCATGAATTGAAAGATAACGGTCAAACCCACTTCCACTGAAACCTGCCGGCAGTCATTGTTACCCCATATCCACCACTGGCAACGATCAGCAACGGAGTTTGCCTAGACGGGTAGCTGACCCCTGGACAGCAGTATGCATGTCACTCTAGTCTCGGCTGCGACGCCGCATAACTGCATGTCAGATCTCCACCTATCGTCTCTCCCTGCCAAGAATCGCAAGAAGCACGCGTAATTGCGTGCTCCAAGCCCTTTTTCTCAAGGTACGTGCGCGAATAAATCGTCATTTAAAACGGAAGAACAGTGGCTGGATCCTTTCGCGGGGTTATGTTTCGTGAGGGGTGTGCCGTGAGCTCTTACTATCCCTCTCCTTGTGATGAGAAGGCCTGAACCGTGTAGTTTGAGGTTTTTGCTGCGATGAGCTATGAGTCTGTAATTGTTTTATTGCGCTTAGGGGGTTCATAATAATCGTATTCTTAGCATAATCATGATCTTGTAGTACCAACAACCAAAAACTTCATGTCTTGAAAATTCAAGAACTCGTGTACCATCCTCCTCCGTCACTGATCAGGTATCACATGCCCAGTTGTAAAGGTCATATCTTTTTGCCTTCCCATAGATAGTAAATAGCATCCTCGTAATTGATTCTTTGCTTCTCTCTCCTGATATGCCCGCAGTGAGGTGTATAATCATATAAGAGCTCCTTGACCTCCCAACCTTGTTGGCGAGCTTGTTTCGCGTGCGACAAGACGTCCCTCCAATCAGTCACCTTGTCGTCAATCGACGCAAAATAATAAACTTTGTTGCAGTCAATAAGCTTCTTGTCTAGAATCGATTTGCGCCAGTAAGCGCCAGGCGCCTCGTATCGTGTGAAAGCAATGAACAGATACACGATGGAAAGTACAGCGTGGACCAACACCCAACGAAGTATTCCGGTGGGGAAATCCGTTGTAAGATCAGTGATGAAGGAGTACGTTAGAGCCCGGCATGCTTTGGTGTACGAGGCGCCGCCGGGTGCGCTGTCGCAGATCAGCCCGACTAGTGGTAAGTTCCTCTTCGTTCTGCGTTCAAGGGCGACTAAGAGATTTGTTGCTGAATTGAATCCCCCATTGCCTATCGCATGCAAGAGTATCCGGGGTCGAGTATGAGAGTTTTTGGAGCCGCCGACGGCGGATTGAAGACGGTCACACTCATTCAAGATATCACAAATTGCGTCTGCAGCCGGCTTCATAGCATCTTCTTGTTTTTGATAAGAGCTAAGCATGCCTGACTTGGTGGGAGACAGTATGAGAATCTTCGCGCGGGGGGCACTGTTGCGATAAAGCGACTCATAATCACAGACATATCTGGTTTTGGCGATGCCAATGGATGGGCATATAATGACCAGCTGTCCGATCTTAGGCTGCTCTGGGGTATATAGAGAGATATCGGGCCCCAGTCGGGCATATCCTCTCGTTTGGACCATATTTTGACGCTAATGGATTTCGAAAATCAAAGAGTTGTGACCTACGATCGCAGGAGTCACGCTATTATTCAGTGCCAATGACGTCAATCTGACTGGAAAGAATGAGTTGACATAAAACTTGGACCCAATGCACCAGAAAGAGTTCGGAAACGAGAAAGGGATTTGGTTCGGCTGAAGAAGAAGAGAATGGAGGAGAGGGCCTCTACACGTGGAGATGGGATTGCCTAGATAAGTAGAATTTGTCACGGTGTGTCGAGGCAGTGAGGTGAGAGGTCGGGGTAATGATGTGCTCAATGGTTACATTCTATCCGATGACTAATCGGCCCCCTGCTTATTGCAATATCATATCATTATCATAGGTACCTTTTCACATAATACGCCTGAATGCATAACAAGATTTCTTATTGGTTTTCGTTGAGGATGCCTAGGCAGTCGGAGACTTTACCCTGTACTCAACGGTGACGAGCTACTAATCGTGCACCAGTTGCCTACATTTTCATAAAAGGATTCAACTAGTAGGCAGTAATATCAGGCGTCTTAGATACGGCATGTCCGCTATTTTTACATTCAATTATCTTGTTTAAACACTCACAGAAGTAGGATGTTTTGTTAATCCAAACACTATTTTAGATACGTCCGATATTAACCTCTAGTAGTAGGTGGAACATTCCGTTATGATAGCCCACAAACTTCTCAGGCTTCAGGGTCAATTATTCTACCTGCAGCTAGAGTGTACGCACTCAAGCTAATAACCAAACAAGGAAATTGGGAATGCATAAAGGGATTTATTGTAAGGAGGTTCAAACTCTTGCGTCTTTGAATCTTTGTCAAGATGCGCGACAAAGCACAGTTCATCCAGCCGGAAACAGCCATCTCAATCCGTTAGATAGATATAGCTTAGGTAGCATAATCTGGGCCTCTTAATCCTACACATCTTGCAATTCATGGTGCAATTTCTACGCCTAACCTAGCTCAACAGGGCTTTTATTCTTAAAATTCACAATGCCAGTATCAGCTCAGGGTTTGCAGCGCACAGCTAAAGGCGTAGAGCTTCAGCTACGATACAACTTTGCGGGGAACCCAGCATGGGAACTCGAAAAGGTGCTCGGAAATGGCGCTTTCGGAATAACAGTATTACTGGTGGACAAAGATCCATTACATATTCGCCGTGACCGCAATCGTCGCCGGCGGAGGATAGTTCTGAAGCGACAATTGGCGTCAGATCGGGGGATGACGGATTTTCTTACCGAAATGCGAGCACTCGAGGTAAGATGGAGGAATGCCTCTCTATGCTTGTCCGCGTTAACCTGACGAGTCGACGAACTAGGAACTGCGCGGCCACGCACACATCGCACAAATAATCGACAGTACAGTGGATACCCAGTATTTTCGTTCAAGAAGTGGCCGAACAGCAGAGTTCCTGAGACGTATCTTACGGTCACTCACAAATCACCCCGAAAACATATTCAAGGCCGTGGCCCATCATCGGGGACCAGCAATTCTTTTAGAGTACCTGGAAGGGGGTTCGCTGTATACTTTCGCAAGGAGACAATATGAAACTAACACCAAGCTCCCAAACCGTATTCTCTGGAACATTTACTACTGCAGTAAGAAGAAATCACAGAACTTCTTCCGTGTTGCCACTAGTTATTTCTGTGCTAATATCTTCAAGTGATGAGGGCCTGTGCTGCCATGACATATGCAAAGAATGCGCCACATGGTGGACCATTAGAGTTGGAAGAACTTCAAAAGGACGAACCGCATTTACTGTTACGCCACAATGATATTGCCTTCCGAAACATGATGTTCGATGACTACGAGCCCGAAATCCCAGAACGTATGTACAAATGACTCAATTTCCCTTTTCTTCTTATTCTTGAAAACCCATCCTCGGAGGTCCTAGTCACCATACCGCTACCTTAAACCCTAGCTGGAACGGGTTTAAGAACGTACTAGTGGATAACACATTCCTCTGGCTTCAATGACAAGTTATCCTTAAACTGACAATTTTGTATGGTAATCGCTAACAAAGTTAATGCTGAAAGACAACGCGATTCCTAAATTGGTGTTAATAGATTTTGGGCTGGCAGGCTATGTAAAGCCTGAGGGCATTACTCATGCTCGGGCCGGTGAAATTGCAGAGACATATAATATGCACCAGTGTGCACAGGTAAAGTGTCCTAAATCATTCACTAATCTTTTCTGCTAACAGCAGACTACGCTAGCTTATGGTCACGTTGATTCATCCGCATGCACAACTCGCGGGAAACATGTACGCGTACATTCACGATCCTCCGTTGCGGACACAAGCATGGGAGATTATACCAGACAGGCACGGCAACGATCATTTTCGCTGGGTAGACAACGAATTGCGATATCTTCTCTGCGAAGCCTTGGGCGACTTACAATATCGGCCATCACTCCAGCAGATGCTCAGGCGAACGCGAAGAGGTGCTGGGAAGCCAGCGTCTGCGTATGGAGCGCGGGCGCCGGATGAGAGCGATTTGGCATGCCAAGGAATATTGCAGCTACTGCAGCACACTCCTGATCCTCTAGATAACCCAGACATATTTTGATAGCCCTTGAGGAAAGCTTAGCAATATTGTGAACTAGATGCAAGTCACTCATGCCAGCAATGCCTTTTCAGTTCATCACCTGGACTACTATCTGTCTATTCGGAATAGACTTGTGACAAGGGGGAGTTGCTGGAACTGGGCGACTGCGGGTCTAAGGCTCTTCAACAAGATGTGTATTACTACAAAAACTTTTCCTATGCCTTCACATAACTATTTTCGTCCTCTTGAAGCTAAGCGTGTTATATTCGATGACCGTGCGTCACAATAGTGCTTGTAATGTTTGTTCCCTAGGAATTTCCATTTCCAGTTCCACTACAATCCTGATAATCAGAATCGGACCTACACGCTACGCGTCTTGGTGGTGCATTTTGGCATTAAAGAAGACATGAATGATACCCAGACCCTGGTACTATAATATTCTCACTCTGCATACTCTCATGTGTGATGAAAGATGGACACTGATGATTAGTTCATTCTCTCATCAAGAGAGATGTATAAAACTAGCAAAGAAGATCTAGATAAGTAGATAAATATACAAGTCTCCAAGTGTAACAATGCATTGTTCGATTTTGTCTTCATTTTTTAAACGAATAATTCACTAGGTCTGTACAGGTTCAGTACAGACCCCCCTTATATAACCGTAGCAAGATAACCCCGATGAGACCACCACTAGCAGAGATCCACCTTGCGGTAACCCGATGTCTGCGACATCCTCAACGGTCCAAAGCGCGGAGCAGCTCGAGTGTGGCCAAAGATTGTCTTGTGCTTGTGGGTTGCAGGATCATATCGGTCACCACATTGCCCGGGAGCAATACCGTGATACCGCAAGAATGACCAAGCTATGACAAAGATTATCAATTTTCAGCTTCAAAGATGTAACAGCTTGAGCGCCCAAGAGGGATCACTGACCTCAGAAGCCCACCACATTGTCAGACTGCCTTGTGCAGACTTACTCGCAAAGCAATTAGGTGGCACCGAACACCACACTATCTGCGAGGCTATGCTCCCAATGTTGATGTTACGACTGCAAGATGGCATTTCGCCCATACCTGGAGGGTTGATTATGAGTTACATTTCCAAGCCCATACTTTATACGGGGCCTCGGATAAGGGTGACTTAGTAAAGCTTCACCAGAAATTTTTGGAAATAGAGTCAAATGTAGTAACGTGGTAGGATTGGCTTGCTTCCGTGGGGGGCTTTGGAACACCTGTGACTGTGGCAGTTTCTTTCCTATAAAGCACCTAGTTCAACTAGGCGTGTGACTGAATTGATGCTGCGAGCTATCTGGAGATTTTTAAAACGCCAGGTGTTTGACTGTTGCAAAACCTTTTGTGAGTGTAACAATGCAAATGTAATAGATGAAAGAATGGTGGATTGCTATATTTATTACTGAGATTAGATTAACAACGCGCGCGCCGTTACTGTATAAAATAGCCTTTGGTCAAGAACATTTTGCACTATTTTCAACCCTCGTGCTATATAAAAGATGATTTCCTCAGCAAGTTTCGGAGAAAGTTTCTTCTATACTAAATTACAACCTGAGGCACACTATAGAAAACTACAAGTGATACGTAACATTAAACCGGAAGGGATTATCAAGACTTCACTATGCCCTGATGTAGTACACCTGTAAGATATACTATGTACCTGATAGCAAGCTAAAAATAAATACATCCCTGCCATCAAAGAAGTCTCCTATATAATTTTGTGAGACAAATGTTTGCAAGTCATCATCCTCTACATGTAGCAGCTGAGGGGATGTTGAGGATTGGGCCCTTAGACGAGCTAGGTAAACTTGGCATCATGCGATCTTGCCTGCCGGATCTCCATGTGGGGTTATTGCCTGCCGGGCGTTCAGCTAAATATTGGTCTACAATGTTAGCTAAGCATTCAAAGACTGTTATTGGTGCGAAGACTAATTACCAAGACAACCAGTGCCAATGACGGGTCACATTACTCATGCGGCTGAACAAGATTATCAAAAGTTGAAACAGCCTGGTCTTTGGGGATGCTTTAGATGGCTTGTATTAATTTATCAGACAGGATTGAGGAAGTGAACGAGACGAGGAATGTCTCTATAAATACTCAACGCCCGCTCTCACACTCCTGGAAACATGACTTCCTCGGCTTAACTCCCCTTTGGCTATTTACTTGTTCCACTTGACTCAATAATACTTTCAACAATCCAATCAACTACTCCTAGTTAAACAGGACGAAATAGTGATCGATCGAAGTTGTTGTGGACGGCCACATTCACCATGCTTTTCACCACTCGATCAGTTATCGTCTTTATGTTAGCGGGAACGCGTGTTATCCTAGCTGCCACACAACCAGCATGTGTACAAGACTGCATCAGCGAGAACCCAACGAGCTCGTGGTGTGATGGCGACGAGACCGGTGACGACCTCGCTGAATGCACATGCCAGAGCATATACGGCAGCCTCATGCTTCAATGTATCCAGAAATGCCCCGAAGCCGATCAAGCCACATACGCCTCTGGGCTACCAGGAACCTGTGGCGAGACTCTCTTCCCTGATATCGATATTCCAGAAACTACTTCGACCTTATCATCATCGGCGGCGGCTTCGACACCGACTAGGACTAATACTGACAGCGGCGCTAGAGAAACTGAGACGCCTGCATCGGACGGCAATGATTCGGGGACTGGTGCCGCTGCAGGCCTCATTATTCCTACATGGATGCTTGGCGCATCAATTCTCGGTTTGGGAGTTATTGGTTTATAAGCACTGACCGAACATGGTGATGGTAATATCAGGATGATATACATCTTGGATGTTTGGGAAGCGGTATATGCGGAATTGCTGAAGAATTAGCTGAGAAAGTACCATCGACGGACGCCTTAGACGGATGGTAGGGCCTGTGAACTGGACTCTAGGTTCTACAGCATTGCTCAAAGCATTCTTAGTGTTGGATATATTAACTTTATAAATATGTCAGTGGCGAGAACCCCGGGATGAGTCTATATTCTAGCCCTGCCTTCTCTAATTTTCTCGTCCTCTTCATATCCTATCGCACCACTCCAACCGCATATATAGGTTCTTCAACGTCTTATCTGCCGCTAAGCTTGAGCTCATTCTCATTGCGTCCGCTCGTAGAGATATTCCCCAACCGGATCATGCAGCCCTCAATTGCAGACTTAAGCTTGGTGTTGCTCATGTGCTGCGCCTGTCTAGGCAAAGTTTCCTGTATATCACCATGCGCAAGCATCGCAAATATTTCGGCCGCACTTGTTGCATTGTGGGTAACAGCTTTCCAGCCCGGGGAATCGATACCCAACCGAGCATCGATGGAGTCAGAATGGTACTAAGCACGGCCTACAAAATACGCGTGCTTGTAGCGCCCTAGGAAATGCACTGTCAGCCCTGATCATCTTGCACAGTTGCCTCGAAAGTATAGAGCCATTGCTGTGCCAGATTTCTGATAAGCCGGTCGAGTCTATACCACGAACCACTGGGATACGTTAGTTTGCATTCAGTGCTTGTGCTCTCAGTACCGTTGGCATTCTGCCCCGTTTCCGAAATGACCCTCGGATATAATAAACTCTGGAAAGACCAGATTCTCGAAGGTAAACTCTGGGTAAAACGCGTTTCCCCGCAGAAAAACTTTGTAAACCGTTCGGTCTTGTCGCTATAGTCACTGGGGATGAGAATGATCGGATTTTTCGGTGTTCATCCGGAATCTAAATCCGTAATATTTGCAGTATGGGGAATCTAGCCTCCTATACACCAAATTTAGGTCTGTGTGCTTATAAGCAGCGATTCTGTTATGAAACTAGCATGTCGACAAAGATTAACGGACGATATCGAGCAAGGCGATCAGAATATATGTGCTAAAATGGCATCACATTGGAGCCAGGCGCTTCATCATCTCTACTACCTTGGGCTCAATAACGCCCAAATTATTATACAAGACGTGATGAAATGACTTGGTGATACAATGGGTGTTAAGGTTTTCTCGTTATAACTGTATTGTTGTGCACTGGTTGTATAACAAGGGCAGCAATACTGAGCTTGGAATCTAGGCAATTCAGATTATAATGATCAACTAGGGCTGTATGAGTCCTTGACCAACCAACTCCTTCTTGGCTGTTGGTGGCTTGACTCGACTCTATATACAACTGGTCTGCCAACCCAAACCGTTTAGGTCTTTGGGGTCTATTTTAAAAAGCTAAGTTTATATAACCTTACTTTTTAATATTGCCCAATATTGCTTATATATCTTAAAAAGATTATAAATACCTTATAATAGCCTTTTATATAGTTATAGTATAAGGCAAACTGTGCATTTAGTTTATATACCTTATACGTTTATAATAATCATTTGAATATCATAGACGGCTACTTATAATCTGTCAGAAGTGGAAGGTGGTGATACTTGACGACCCATACGCTGAATTGTATATTAAAAGGAAACCTTTCATCCTGCCGCAAGGCGTATTGCAACTCAACCTTCTTAATAATTAACAGGATTGCATGTACTACTCTTGACATGACCAAGTCTGATTTACCAAATTCCCCAGAAGTACGGAGAATATCTCAGCATCCTCAGCGGGCAACAACAGTCTGCCAGCTCTGCGATAATCAAGCTGAAAATTTAAGGTTGCTGAGGATGAAGCTTTTAGGATTCGAGAATTGGTAAGTTATTACTTTCATTCAATGATCCTCAAGACTTATTGATGAGTCCCAAGTATAATTATTAAGAGTAGTACATGTAATCCCATTAAATTATTTAAAAGTTTAAGTTATAATATAATTATTTAGCTAAATGAAGGTCTTATATATAAATTCCTAACATTCCAATATATAAAATGCAAATATTACCGCTTTCCCTTTTTAACATTCCCTTTTAATCCTTATATTAATTAATATTATAAATCTTAATTAACTCCCTTTTAAGGGTAGCTCCCTTTAAGGTAAATTAAATAGTTATATTAAATAATATAAGGATAATATTTTAAAGCACGTTTAATAAAATAAAATAAATAAGGTAAAACTTTTTAAAAGTTAAATTATTTATAATTATTAAAATAATAAATAAAAGTAATATTAAATTTTTTAAAATAGGATATTATAAAAGGTAAAAGTTTTATTAATATTACTTTTAAATTATTATTTATAATATAAAGCTTTTAAAATTAAAGCATTATAATATATAATAGCTATAATATATTATATATTTTATTATTTTTATATAAATATAAGTATCCTTATAAATATTTATTTTTCCCCCCTTTATTTTTATAATATTTATATATATTCCTATAATTACTTCTTTTAATAATTAATACCTTTATTAAGGTATAAATTATAAATAACTTATAATTTATAAATCTTAAATTTTTAAAAAGGGTATATTACTTATTTTATATTATATTTTAATTCTTTTTATAAAATAATATATATACTTCTTTTACTTATTTTACTATTAATTTATATTATATTAAATTATTAAACTTATTAACTTCGTTTTAAAATAGGTATAAGTTAAACTTTAAAAACCTTATAGGGCTTTTTTAACTCTTATACCTTTTTTTAATTAATTATAAAGGTTATAATTTTAAATTATTATATACTTTTCTTATTAACTTTTTTCCTTTATTATAATAATATTAAAAGTATATTAAACCTTATCTTTTACCTTTTACTTAATTAATAAACCTATTATAGGTATAATAAATAAAGCTATTATAGTTAAATTGTTTAATTTTATAATTAATTAAAACTTTTTTAAAGTAGCTTTTATTATTATATTATTATATTAATTACTTTTATAACGTTTTAAATATTATTAATATTAAAAAGCTTTAATAAAAAATATAAAGTATAAATAAATATATACTTTATTATTTATAGGTAAGGTTAATTTAAGGTAACTTTAAAGAATTAATAGTTTATTATTATTATATTATTAAAGGTATTTTTTAAAGGTTAATCCTATTATATTTAAATATATAAGCATTTAAAAAACTTAATTTAAGTTAATTAATAATATTTATTATTTTACTTTTTAAAATATTATTTTAAAATATTTTATAGTTTTATTTTAAACTTTTTTTAAATTATTATTAATAATTTTCTTTAAGCTTATATTCATTTTATAATTTAATTTTTAATAATTTAAGTTTTATATTTTTAAATTATAAGGATAATTTTTATATTATTTATTATTATTAAAAAATATAGCAATAAAAATGTTTTAACTTAAGTTAATTTTAATATAGGAATTTTTACTTAGCTTTATATATAAACTATTTTAACTTTATTATTTATTTTAAGCTTAATAATTTTTTAAACTTTTTAAAGGTTAGGTTTAATAATACTTTTATTAGCCTATCTACTACTTAATTAATAATTAAAATATATTTAAAATTAACTTTTTTAATAATAATTTATTCTTAATACTATTAATTTTAAATTAATATATATTTCTCTTTATTATATAATAATAAGTTATATAAAGCTAAAATTACTTCTTAATTATTATTATAAATAATTATAAATATATTACTTAAATTAATATTTAATTTAATTAATAGTTTTTATATTTAAATAACTTCCTTAATAATTTAAGTTTACCCTTTTAATTTAACTTTAAATAAAGATAATAAAACTATTAACTACCTTTTCGAACTTTAATTAATAATACTATTCCTTAAATTAAATATATACCTTAAAGTTAATTAATAAATCTTTTTATATACTTCCTAATTTAAATTAATAAAGCTTTATAATTTAATTTTACCTTTTTTATATATTAATTCTAAATTAATTATAAAGTTAAAATATTTAAATATTTATTTTATTGCTTTAATATAGGAGGCATTAAGTTTAACTATATATTTATTACATTTAAAAATAATAAATGCTATATTAAATTAAATATTTAATATTATATATATTAATAAGCTTATAGCTCTTTAATATTATTTTTAATTATTTAAATTTAAAATAAAATGATCTTTAAATACTTTTATTTTAATAAATAAAGAAATATAAGTTAGCTTTAATCTTTAATATTTTAACTTATTTAAATTTTAAAATTTAAACTTTATAAGTATTTTTTTTAAGTAAACCTTTTATAATAGCCTTAAGGTATATACCTTATAATTTTATTTAATAATTATTCCTAAATAATATTTAATAAGGCTTAAGTTACTTATTTAAAATTTATTACTTAATGCTTATTTAATCTTTATAATTTTTAATATTTTAAGTTTAATAATTAAAAGATTATTAATATAAATAATAATATAATAATTTCCTTAAATAAAAACTTTAATATTTAAATTTAAACTATTAAATTTAAAGCTTTTTAAAAATATAACTAACATTTTATACTATATATATATATTATTATTATATACCTGCTGTGCCGCCTATATAGCGTAGTTCTTTTACTTATATATTTATAAGTAAAACTGTATAAAAGCTGGATAAAAACCCTATATAACCTTTAACTACTGCTTTACTGCTTTTCGGCCCTATATAAATTAGTATATATTGTTTAACTATATAGTAGGAAAAGGGAAGGTAAGAAAGCTTAGACTTTTTTACTTTTTTTATACTCCTTAATTATTTAAAAAGAAAAGGAAGGCCTTTTCCCTTTCCTTAAGGACTTTTAAAGGGGCCCTTTTTATCCCCTTATTTAAGTTCTTTTTTCCTTATATTCCTCCTTTTCTATTTCTTTTAATTCCTTTAGCTTTATTATATATAATAATCCTTTTAATGCTTAATAATTACTTTATAATTACCTTTATCTTTATTAAGTTTTCCATTATTATTTATAGGTTTTTATTAATTTATAACTATATTTTAATTAATTTTTTAATTAAAGTCTTCCTTTTATTTTTTAATAGTTTATATTATAGGATTATATATTATAGAATTTCTTTACCCTTTATATATTTATAAAGAGGGGTTAAAAACTTTAAAACTTATTTTTCCAATTTATATTTATATTATTAAAGCTACTTTATACTTTAAAAGTTTATAAAACTTTTATATTACCCTTTTTTTATTAAGCTTTTATTTTATTATTATAAAGTAGCTATATTTTATTTTAATATAGCTTTATTTCTTTTTTTACTTTTTAATTAAAGTATTATTTAGTTTTTTCCCCTTTATTTATTTATCTTATTAATAGTTTAGGTTTATGGTTAGGTTACTTTATAGCTAATTTTTTATACTACTTATAAGTTTTCCCCTAGTTTACCTTCTGGCTTACCATTTTTAAAATATTTATATAAGTTAATTAACCTTTATTATAGCCCTTATTAATACCTTATAATATATTAAGTTTTTTAATTAGCTTTTATTTATTATTACTTTATTATTTAAATATAAATTAATAAAGGGTATATTTAATTTTATTTTAAATTAATATATTAGTATAACTTTAAAGGCCTTTATAATATATTTAATATAAATATTTTAAATACTTTTAAAGAAGTTAGTTATACCTTTTAATTTATTTTCCTTAAGTTATTTATATTATATAATTACCTTATATATTAAAGTATTTTATATTATTATAAAATATATTTATTTAACTTTTATTATACTATTGCTTTATATTAAGTTTTATAGTTTAATTATTATATATATTTAAATATTTAACTTCTTTTTAAGTTTAATTAAATATTATTTCTATTTAAAGTTCCTATTTAATTATACCTTTAAAAACTTTATACTATTTATTAGCTATATTATTATTTATTTAAATTTAACTTTTTATTTAAGTATTTTTTAGCTTTTAAAGAAATATATAAGTTTATTCTTTTAAGGGGTAAATTTTATCCTATACCTTAATGCTTAAGCTTTATACATTTATTACGCTACTTTTAAAACTTTATAATTTTATTTTACTTAAAGGTTAACTATAAGGAGGTTTATATTATTTATAAACCTTATTATAATTATCTTTTAATATATTATAAAGTTATTATATAATATTAATATATATAAAAGGAATAATAAGAATAAAAGGAGGAAGCTTTAAAGGACCTTTACTTTTAAAAGGATTAGTTAAAAAGTAATGCTATTAAAATATAATTATATTAATCTTTTAAAGATAAATAAATAAACCTATAATATTATTTATAATAAGTAGCCTTTTTATTAAAGGATATAAATTATCTTTTTTTTATTAATTATATTAAAGGCTTTAATAATATTTAATTAAAGGAAGGATATAATACCCCTTTAATTAAAGGTTATTTTAATTACCCTTAATATTAATTTAATTATAATATTTATTAACTTACCCTTTTTATTTCTTATTTAACTATTTAGTAATAGTTCTTCCTTTTTAGCTATTTTTATTAATTTATAATTTAGCTTCTTTTTTAAAACATTTCTTAATGTATTAATAAATATAATTAAATATTAACCCTTTAAGGTCCTCCTTATCCTTTTTAGCTTTTTTAGCTTTAAGATTATTATTATCTTTATTTATTAAAATCTAATTAAGTAATACTTTAAGGTAAAATTAATAAAATATAGGGTAGTTAATCTTTTAATTAAAGCTAATCTATATACCTTTAAAAAACTATTAAATAATAGGTTTCCCTTTAATGCCTTTTATAAGGTTAATTTTTAAATTATTCTTATAATATCCTTTTTCTTTATTATAATATTTATTTTAAATTATTAATATTTATTATAGGTAAAGTTTTTATTTAAAATATTAAATAGGTTTATTAATAATATTAAAAAAAAGCATTCCGTTAATAAGGTTATTTTTTCCTTAAAAGTATTTATTATATTAAGGTTTTCTTTAATGTTAAATAGCGGTAATATAACTATAATCCTAAATGTTAATTTATAAGCTAACCTTACCTATTTAGTTAAGCTTTAAAGTATTTTTAAGTCCTTAAACGTTTTTATTAAAGCCTTCCTTTAATTATACTTTTATATTTCTATTACTTCCTTATTAAGTAGCCGTTTCTTTTTTTTAAGGGTAATTTAAATTATTATAGTTTTTTTATTCCGGAAGTAGCGGTAGGCTTTTTTAACTCTTTTTTCCGCTATTATTACCTTTAATAACTATTATATAAGGGCCTTTCGTTCTATCCTTAAGGTCTTTAAAATATAAATTTATTTATTATTTTTATAAATTATAAAATAAATATATTAAAAGCTTTATTAAACTTATTATTAATTTATAGGACTTTTATTTTAATAATATTTATTAAAGCTTTTATTATAGCTTTTTTTTTATTTAATTTTAATTAGTTCTATTTTTTTATTTAATAATAATATCCTTATAGGATTACTTTTAAGGTTATTATAATTTTTATTATTATATAATTTAATTTTAACTATTTTAAGTTTCCTTTATATATTATTATTAAATTATTATTTATTTATATTAAATTTATTATTAAATCCCTTTAACCCTTTTTTAATTTTATTATTTCCCTTTAAGGTATAATTAATATAAAGTTTTATTATATTATAAATTTTAAAAGTTTTTTTAGCTTTTTAGCTTTTATAATCTAATAGGTTTTAAAGTAAGTAATAAAGGTTAAAATTTCCTATAAAGAGGTATTTCCTTAATAACTTTCCTTTCCTTTTTATATCCTATATTAAGCTTTACTATTTAATCCCCTTTTAATTTAAGGAATATATTAATTAAATTATTATTATTAAATTGCTACTACCTATTATTATATTTATTTAATCTTTTTTATATTCCCTTCCTAATAACTTTATTATTATTCTTTTATTAATATATAATATAGCTTTACCTTTTTTTTATATAGGTTAATAGTTATAATTCCTTAAGTAATAAATATTATTATATTTATTAATTAAAGGCTTTTATATTATTATATAATTAAAATTAATATTTAAAAGTAACCTTATTATATTAGTTTTTAATTTTATAATGTTTTAAAAGGTTATATTATATATTATTAAGTAAATAATAAGGTTAATCTTTTTATATTATTATTAATTTATAATCTTTTTATTAATAATCTATTATTATTAAATTTAATAAAGGCTAATGCTAAAGAAGCTTTAAAGCTAATTATTTCCCTATTTATAACTTTTACCTTCTTTTTATTTTGAAAGCTTTTAAGTTATAATATATATATTACTTTTATTTTATTTTTCTTCTTTATTTCCCTTTTATATTTCCTATTTTAAGCTATATAAGTTTTATTATAATTTATATATTTTTTTTTCCTATTAGCTTTTTTTATTAAGCATTCCTCTTTTTCTTTCCAATACTTTAATATTATATAAAGGCTATATTTTAAATTCTTTTTATAATACTTTATAATATATTTATATTTATAATAATTAAAGTATTATATAATTTTTAATTTTAATAAAAAGGATTTATAATTAAAAAGTTAAACTTTTTATAAAAAGCTATTATTATATATTAATTTTATTATTATTATATTAATAATATAAATAATAATAAATGTTAATTTAGCTTTACTATTTTTAAGCATTATTCTTTTATAATATATAATATTTAAATATTCCTTTTAAAATAATTATAATAGTTTTTCATTTATATATATTTTTTAAATTTAATTTTTTAAAATTCCCTTTATAATTATAGCTACCTTTTTATATTATAACTTTAACCCTTTATTAAAAGCTTTTATTACCTATTCCCCATTTATTACTTCCTTTAATACTATATTTTTAAATATTATTATTATATTATTACTATATAGCTTTTTTATTATAATAGCGCTATTTTTAAGGAGCGTTATATTTATTACCTTTATAATATCCTTTAAGGTTTTTTTTTTAAAATTATTTATCTATTCTTTAATTTAAATAAAGATTTCTTTATTATACTTTAATAGCGTTATTTTATTAATGCTACTTAATTATATAATAGCTATTACTTAAGCTTATAATTTTAAAAGGTTTATTATTATATATATAGTTTATTATAAGGCCTTTTATAAGGTTTCTTTAAAGTTTTTTTAAGTAATTAAAGTATTATTTCTTTTTTTTATATTAGGTTTTAATTTTACTTATTTTATAATTAATTTATAAATAAAATAAATTAATTATATTCTTTTTATATTTTTCTATAAGTTATAAATTATGTCCAGTAGCAGTATATACCCATATACCTTACACGTATAGGGCTACCCTATTACACTTATATACGCTTACTAATTTGGACAGCTATTATTACTTAACCCATAAATTACAATTATCCCTAAACCTATAAAGGACTTAACTAAAGAGGGCTATTATATAATAGTTCTCTTTTCTTCTTTATATTTAAATTAATATATAATTTTAACTATTATATAAAGCTTTATCTTTAAAAGTAAAGCCTTTATATAATAATTTAAGTATTTCCTTTAATATAAAGGTATAAGGATTGCCTTTTTAAATATTTCCTATCGATTATATAAAATTAAGTTAATATATAAATTATTTTATAATTAATTGGTTTTAATTTAAACCTATTCTTAAATTAAAAAAATTAAGCTATATTATATTAAGTTAATTATAATATAAAATAATAATATATATATAGCTTAATAGGAATATATTAAAAAGGAAGTTTAATTTTTATTAAATAACGTTATTAATATATAATTATAAGATAATAAGAAACCCTATATTAAATTCTAAAGATGATCTTTTAAAATCTTAATGCTGTTAAGATTTAACTATAAAGAGATTACTATTATAGGTTATAAAGATAAAGGTAAAGATTCCGCTTTTAAAAAAGCAGTGCTATATTATTAAACTACTATTTTAAAGCTTATATTTATTAATAAATATTATATTATTAACAACTTATAATATAAGAAAGAAGGTTAAGCATTAATTAATAACTTAATAGAAAGCTATATTAAAGATAAAATTCCTATAATACTATTTATTACGTTCTTTATAAAGCTAAAGGTAAAAATTCCTAATTTTAATAATATAATAAACTTTATAATATAGAAAAATATATTAAAATACTTTAAAAAGATATAGTAAAAGTTTAAGCTATAAACCTTTATAATAATAAACTATTAATAATAATTTTAAAATTTATATAAACTATTAAAAAAGAATAAAACTATAATAAATATATTAATATTATAAGTAAATAAATTAATAAATATTAATAAAAGTAAAGTAATCCAGCTTTATAATAATATATATAACTTATAAATATTATTAAATAAATATTATAATAAAAATAAAATAAATAATAAATGCTTAAAAGGTTTAATATATTTATAAGCTAATTAATAAACTATTAATAAATTATTTAATAAATTAATAATTATTATTATTAAGTATAATAAGTTAAAAGCTTAAATTATTAAGATTAATTAATATATAATAAATTTAATTAATTAATATTAAAGTACTTTAAGATTTACTTATATTAAGGGAAGTACTTATAAATTTATTAAAGTATCCATTTTTAAGTTTTATAATAATTCTATAAAGGATAATAATACCTTTAAGGTATAGTATTATAATATAAAAGGTTAATTAAAAACTAATTATAATTAATTTACTATTAATTTAATTAAGATATAAAATATTAAAACGTATTTAAATAGGTTAGCTTTTAAAAACTTATAGCTTTACTTAAAGAGTTCCTATTTAAATTAAATTAAAACCTTTAAAGAGTTATTTAATTATTTATAGGAAATTTATTATAACGTAAATGTTAATAAAAAGGTTAAGGTAAAATATTATAACCTATATATAAAAAATAGCTTTAAAAAGTTTAAGCTTAAAAAGTTTCCCGCTTTTAAAAATAACTTTATATATTTAATTAATAAAACTAACTTTAATAAAGCTAAATGGAAAGAATACTTTAAAAATAAACTATTAATTTAATTAATAAATAAAACTATTTTAAAATATTTTAAGGATAATATTAATTTTGATATATATTATAAATATTATATTTAAGTAATATATTACCTATATATAAGCAATTAAAAAAAATGCAAATTGTAAAAAGGAAAGTATTATTATAAAGGATAATAGTAATAGTTATAAAGGTACTATAAGTAATACCCCTATTATTAATTATAAAGGTAATATAGGTAGTAAAAATAGTTATTAAGGTAATAATTATATTTAAATTATTAATATAATTTAAAATAAGATATAAAAATTAATTAATAAAGGAAAGTGCTTTAATTATAAATAAACTAGTTATACATTTTAAGATTATTCTTTAAAGGAGGTTATAGTAAAGGATAAAAAGGTTTATATTAATGCTATTATTATTAATTATATATTTATATTTAATAATATAAATAATAATAAGTGTTAAAATAAATAGTTAAAAGAATAACCTTAAAAGAAGTAAACTTTTACTTAGGGAAAGTATTAAAAGAAAATTATAAAGAATCCTATTTAATAAATAAATATTTAAAAGGGAAACCCCTTTTATATATTTATACGTTAAGTAATAATAAATTATTATTATAAACCTATAATACTTTTAGAAATATAAGAGTTAACTTATATATTACTATAAGTATACATTTTAATAAAAAGATTAAATAATGTTTAAAACTTATAAAAATTATTATACCTTTTTATTTTATTATAGGATATAATAGTAAAAGTAGATATAATATAATTAAGGTATAAGAATTAAATTTAAAAATTTAAAAAAGAACATTCATATAGGTACTATTCTTTATCCTTAATATATAATATAATATAATCCTTAATTATAAATAATTTAAAGTATATAATATCCTTTTTAATTATAATTATTATTAATTAATATTCCTTAAATTATTATTACTTATTTAAGGAATAAGCTATAATATTAAAATAAATAAAGCAAATATTTAATTATAATACTTATATTATTAAAAAAATATTTAATATAGAAATAAAGGTTATAATTAAAAATTAAAATAAAGGGAAAAATAAAGGTAAAAAGTATAATAATATAATAAAGTAAAATAAGGTATAACGCTTAAGATTATTATCCTTAAGCGTTAAATATCTATTATAACAATATTAATTATAATAACTTAAAATCCCGTTATAGAAAATATAGTTAAAATAAAGTATATTATAAATAGAACTCCACTTCTACCCCCTTAATTAACCTATAAAGAAATTAAGAAAGCTAAAAAAGCATTAAAATAAATTAAAGTAAAAAAGAATATTATAAAGGGTTAATAAAAGGATACTTAAAGCTTTTATTATATAAAAAAAAATAAAGTTAATTAATATAAGGAAAGATTATTAAACGTTAATATACTTAATATAAACCTTTTTAATATAATAATTAAATAAAACTATAATAAAAAAAGTATATAAAGTACCTTAATATATTAAATTAATAAGGTTATTAAAAAGCGTATAAAGGGTATAGGTAAATTCTTAAAAAAAAGAATAAAAAGTTAAAAAGGAAGGCTATAAAAGTTAACGCATCTCCCACTTGACCTGGCCACCCAATTGAGCTGGCCACCCCCCCAGCCCATACAAGAAACGTCGGTGCGCTAATCACGTGATAATTTAATAACTTTACCAATATTGGTCGTATAAAATAATGAAATATACCATTAGATTCGTAATAAAAAGAGCTATTTAACGGTATCCCCCATTGACTAATACGACCTATATTCGCGGAGTTATTAAGCAATACGCTAAAGTAAGCGCTAAATTAATTCTTGCTTAGCGCCCCTTTAGCGTATTGCTTAATATCTCGCTTAATAAATTTTGTAAAAAATAGTAAAAAATACCATTGGATTCCCCTCTAAATAACGGATGTAAAGGTACTAATTATTAAATCGTACGACCAGTATTCGTAAAGTTATTATAGATTGAAATAATAGGATTTTATATAGGTTAAGGGGGTGGCCAGCTCAATTGGGTGGCCAGGTCAAGTGGGAGATGCGTTATACTTAAGGAATATTATAACTTTTTATATACCTTTAATAAGGTAGATTTAAATATCCTACCCCCTTATTAATAAGGAATGGATTATAAAATAAAATTTATTAAAGGGAAGTTTAAAGTTAGCTTAAGCTATTATTTATTATATAAAATGTTATTAAATAAGTTAAAGGTTATTTAAAAGTATTTAATAAAATAGCTATAAAAAGGTTTTATTAAACTTAATAATATACCCTTTGCTTTATTAATCCTATTTATAAAAAAGCTATATAATAATTTATATTTATATATAAATTATTAAAAGCTAAACAGCTTAATAAAAAAAATAAGTATTTATTATTATTAATTAAAAAAACCTTATTATAAATTTTAAAAGTAAAGATCTTTATTAAAATTAATATATAATAAGCTTTTAACTAACGCATCTCCCACTTAACCTGGCTACCTAATTTGTAACGAACATGTTAGACATATACTATGCCGGAACATTATGTATACTGTGGAAGGACATTGTAAAGATATATAAAATACGTGCCAATAAGGTTATATAACCTATAATAGCCGTTAGTACATATATATTTCTACGTACGTTTATATTTTAATTTTATCTTTCCTTCCTTTTTTGTTTAATTTAAAATTTTCATTTATAATATTAATATAATTATACTTTAAACCCTAATTATAATATTATTTTAAGCTCCTCCTTTTCGTTAATAAGCATTATATAAATATATTACCTATATTTAATTACTATTATTTATAATTTATAAATTAAACTTTTCCCCCCCTATTATTATATTTTATACCTAACGATAAATAAGTATAACCTTATAATAAACCTAACTAATAAAATTAAACCCTATATTTCTTAAAATTAAAAAAACCCTAATTAAAATAAATAACTTAAAACAATTTTAACGATTATTATTATATATTATACCTAATGTTCCTATAGTTAATAAACAATTAACTTAAAACCCTATCCCTTTTATTAAAGAAGAAGAAATTAATATTAAATTTAAAAATAGCTTTTAAAACTTCTTAAACCCTAAATTAAAAAATATAACGCTTCTATTATTAAACCTTAATTTAAATAAAGGATTAATAAAACTACCCTAATTAATAAATAAAATAAGCATTATTAATTAAACCGCCTTAATCTAGTAGTTATAAAAACAGATTACTGCTTTTTAAGCCTAAATAAAAAAAAGTAGCTTAACCCTAATGCTATAAAAAAGCATAGTTAAAAGTACCTTTAGTAAAATTAACTTTAAGCTAATTAATATAGTTATATAAGCTATCTTTAAAATAATTAACCTTATAGGTAACCTTATTAACCTAAACCTAAAATATACGGAGAAGGTTAAAACCTATAAAATTAATCCAAATACCTTTTCCGGAAATAAAGACTTATTTAATAATTAATTAAAAAAGCTAGCTAATAAATTTAAAAAAGATATAATAATATACTATATTAAAAAAAGCTAAATGCATTATATTATATCCCTTTTAAAGGAAGATATTAAAAAAGCAGTTAAAATTTACTTTTGTTTTATTATTTAACTATATAGCAATTTAGTTAAAATGGTATAAACGTTAAAAATAGCTTATTATAACCTAAATTAAACTATTTAAATATAAAATACCTTAAATAAGTTTTACTTTAAACTAAGTTTTAATATTTATTAATTTATTTTTTTAATTTAATAACTTAATATTAAAGTTAAGGTTGTTTAAGTTTAAATAGTTTTAATTTTTATAAAAATATATTAACTTTAACCTTAGAATTAAGGTATTTAAAACTAATATTAATTTATTAATATTATATAAATACTTTTATAATAAGGTAATAAAGGTAATATATAACTATAATTATTATTATAATTATTAAAAGAAAAAATAAGCTATTAGCTTTATTAACTATAACTTTAATAATAAGAAAAATATAAATAAAGGGAATATTATAATAAAGCTTAAAGGAATAAAGCTTTTAAAGGAAGAGAAGAAAACCTATTAAAAGAATAATACCTATTTTAACTATAGTAAAATAGAATACCGCATTATAGATTATCCTAAAAAGAATAAAAATGTAGCTTAAATATAAAATAAGGAAAGTAAAAAAAAACCCGTTAACTTCTCTTTTATTAAATCTAAATTAAAAAATTAATTAAACTATTAAAAAACTCCTTAATAATTTATAAACTATTTTTAACCTATATAAAAAGTAATTAAAATATTATTCGATTTATATACTTTATTTAAATATAAATAAATAATTTTAAAATAAAAGTTATTATATTATATAATATTAAAGCTTAAGTATATTTAATGATTAATTATAAATTAGCTTGCTATATTAGCTATTAATTAAAGGCTAGGTTAATTACTTTAAAACGATTATAATAATTAAATAATTATTAAGGATAACCTATTAATATAGTTAATTAATACCTTATTATTACTTTAAAAGTAAACGGATAAAGGTTTAAGGATTAAACCTTTTAAGTTATTAATATTAAATATAATGTTATAATTGGTTTAAAATGGTTAGTTAAAAATAAAGTTACTTTAAACTATACTTATTAAATATTACATTAGTTAAAAGATTTATTCCTCTTTACTTTATTTTTACCTATAATTAAGATTATATAAAAGTTTCCTAGCAATTAATAAATCGACCCTATTGTTTAATAGGATATTAATTAAAAGAATACCGCTTTAAAAAAGAAATATATTATCCTAAAGCAACTGGCTATATACTTTTAAGAAAATATTTAACCAAAAAGCTTAAAGATAAAACAATTTTAAAATAAAAGGATTATTTAATAACTTATTAAAAAGATTAAGTTAAACCTTAAATAAAAATAATAGAAAAAAAGAGTACTTTTAAATAAGCTAATACCTATTAAATTTATTAAAGTAGCTTTAAAAGTAGCTATAATAGTATTAAAAAAGATTTAAAAAACCTTTAATAATAAATATATTCCCTTCCTATAAAATAAAAACCCTAAATATATTAAACTAATCTATTACTTAATCCTTAAGGAGCTAGCCTATTTAAAAGAATTCTTTTTAAAAGTGGAAGTTAATAAGTTACCCCTATTATAACCGGAATATAATATAGTCCTTAAAACTATTATTAATAATCCCTTAAATAGCTCCCTTTAATATTAAACTCCAATTTAATACCTATTATTAAAAAAAGAAGTAATAGATAAATTATTAACTTATAGCTTTATTAAACCTTATATAGAAGTAAATGCTTCCCCTATCCTTTTTACCCTTAAATTAAATTTAATTAAAAGATAGTTTTATATAAATTACCAATGGAAAAATAAATACTTAAAAGACTATATTATTTTAATATTAAATTTAAATAGTACTATATATAATAATTAAAGGGTTAAACATTATATTAAGCTTAATGTTATTAAAGCTTTTTATAAATTAAAAATAGCTTTAGAATTTTAATATTTAATAGCTTTCCGGACCTAATAAAAAGTGTTTTAATAATTAGTCCTACCCTTTAAATTAAAGATTAGGCCCACTTAATAATAAAACTTTATTAATTTTTAATTATATAAATTATTTAACCTTTTTATTAATATTTATATTAATAATATTTTAATATTTATAAATAATAAAAAAAAGCATTAGGAATAATATAAAAAGGTAATATATTATTTTTATAATTTTAAGCTTTAAAAAGATATAAAAAAATCCCATTTTAATATAACCTTTATAAATTACTTAAATATAATTTTAAAAGTTAAATAGGGTATTTAAATAAACCTTAAAAAAATAAATACTATTATAAATTAAAAATTTAAAAATTTAATTAATATTTAAACTATCCATTTGTTTTTTAAGCTATATAACTTTATTTAAATATTTATATATTATATTAATAATATAGCTAAACCTTTAAACTATTTATTTAAAAAGGGTACCCTATTTAAAATAGGTAATAAATAATAAAAAGCTTTTAAATTAATAAAGAAGCTAGCTTATAAAGCATTAATATTAACCTTCTTTTAATTTAACTAATTTATTAAAATTAAAACTAATGCCTTTTAAAATGCTACTAGTAAAGTTATTTAATAATAATAAAAAAATAATACTTAAAAGCTTATAGGATATTTTTTAAAAATTATATTATTAATTAAATAAACTTATCCTATATAAAATAAAGAACTATTAATTATAATTTAAACTATAAAGTATAATTGTTTAAAGCTATTAAATATAAAGTTCTTTATAATAATTAATTATTAAACCCTATTATATTTTACTATTAAAAAAGTCCTCTTTATAAAATAAGTAAAATAAGTAAACTTTTTATTTAACTTTAATATTACCTTTTAATATTAACTTAGCTAAAAAAACGTAATAATAAATATACTATCCTATAGAATAATCGATTTATTAACCGTTAAAGCTTATAAGGCTAAAAAATATAATATAGCCTTAATCCTATTTAAAGCTTTAAAAGGGCTAATAACTATTATAAAAAAGGAGGTAATAGCATTATATAGCTTTAACCTAATGGATTTAATCCAACGGAAAAACGAAAAATAAGGTTTAAAATATAAAAACTATTAATTAATTATTCCAAAGTAGACCTTTAACTTAAAGGTTTATTTTTAAATAGCCTTAATTAAGGAAGCTTATTATTTAATAATCGTTATTTACCCTAGGTAAAATAAATATATTAAAATAATTAAATAGGATTATTATTAGCCTTTATTAAAATAAAATGTTTAAATATATATTTATAATTATTATAATTATTAGTGGAATAAGATTTTTTAAAATAAAACGCTTAAACTATTATATTTATTATTAATCCTTATAATTATTTAACGCTATATTATAATTAATAAAAAGGATATATCTTTAAATAAATATAGCTATAATTATATATAAGCATTTATTAATAAATTTAACCGCTTATTAATTATAATACTTAATAAAAAAAACAATATAGCGGAAAATATAATATATTAATATTATAAATATGCTTATTATTTTTTAAGTTTTTTAAAGGTATAGATTTTAAATAATATAAAACCCTTTATTTTACGCTTTTTAATAAAGATTAATAAGTTAACCTATATTAAATACCGGTATAAAAGTATCCTTTACCCCTAAATATAAAGAACTATAAAGTTTATAAATTAAAAGTTAAATTAACAGTTATACTTTTACGTTAATAAATATTAAAATAATTAAAACCCTTATTTACCTATATTAAATTTTATATATAATACCTTTTAATATTTAACTATTAATATAGTACTATTAAAGGTTTTAATAGGAATTAATGTAAGGAACCCTTTATTGCTACCCTTATTAAATACTGTTAAAAAGATAGTACCTAAAAAGTTAGCTTAATAATTAATACAATAGACCTATAAGGTATAAAAGGTAACTTATAAAGCAACAAAAGCTATATAAAAGAGGTAAGAAATATAGGTAAACAAAAAGCAACGCCTAATAGATTTCTATATAAAAGATAAGGTCTTTTTAAGGAAAAAGAGCTTTATAACTAATAGCTTAACTATTTAATTAAATTCCTAATAGGTTAAACCCTTTAAAATATTTAAAAAAAGGGAATATAGCTATATATTAAACCTTTTAAAGTTAATAAAGATAACTAACCTCTTTTATATAGATTAACTATATAAAGTAAATAAAAACCTATTACCTTAATAAACCTAACCATTATTAAAACTTAAAAATATTAAAGAAGGATTAGAATAAGAAGTTAAATAACTATTTAAGTTATAAATAATAAGGCATAATAAAACGCTACAATATTAAATTACTTAAAAAGGTTATAACCTTAACAATACTTAATACTTAATAAAGAATTTTAAAAATTTATTAATTAAAATATAAAAGTTTTATAAAAAATAGCTTAATATATTAAAACCGCCTAAATAGCTAAACAAATAAATAAAAGCTATAATAATTAATAAATTCGTTACCAATTACCCCAATAATAACATTGTTATATAAAATAGCAGCGCAACTAAAACTAAACGCTATAAATAATTCCTTAACCTATTTTACGCCTATATTTTAATTTTAATAAAGGGAAATATAATAAATATATTAAACATATACTATATTAAAATATTATATATATTATAAAAGAATATTATAAAAATATATAAAATATATATTAATAAAGTTATATAACCTATAATAGCTATTAATATATATATATTTTTATATACGTTTATATTCTAGTTTCATCTTTCCTTCCTTTTTTCCTTAGCTTAAAATCTTTATCTATAGCATTAATATAGCTATACTCTGAACCCCGATCGTAATACAATTAACCTGGCCACCCCCCTAGCCCATACAAATAACGTCGGTGCGCTAATCACGTGATATTTTAATAACTTTATAAATATTAATCGTATAAAATAATAAAGTATACCGTTAGATTTATAATGAAAAGAGCTATTTAACGGTACCCTTTACTAATTTCTACAACTTATATTCGCGGAGTTATTAAGCAATACGCTAAAGTAAGTGCTAAATTAATCCTTACTTAACGCCCCTTTAGCGTATTGCTTAATATCTCGCTTAATAAATTTTGTAAAAAATAGTAAAAAATACCTTTAGGTTCCCCTTTAACTAACAGATTTAAAGGTATTAATTATTAAATCGTACAACCAGTATTCGTAAAGTTATTATAGATTAAAATAATAGGATTTTATATAGGTTAAGGGGGTGGCCAGGTTAATTGGGTGGCCAGGTTAAGTGGGAGATGTGTTATATTTATATAAAAAAAGGTAAAAAGATTTTATAATATTTTATATCTATTATAAGTCCTATTATTATTATATATTATTATTTAGTTTTATAAATAAGCTTATAATATTTTAAAAATATATTAATAATATATTATTTAATTTTTTAAACAACTTTTATAATATATATATTAATAATATCTTTATTTATTTTAATAATATTAAGGAATATTATATTTATATTAAAAAAGTTCTTAAATAATTAAGGGGTAACGGTTTATAGGTTAACCTTAAAAAGTTAAAGTTTTATATTATAAAAATATATTACTTAAGCTATATAATTATTATAAATAATATATATATAAATTAAGCTAAAGTAAAGGTTATATAGAATTAAGAATTATTAATAATAATAAAAGGTATTTAATCGTTTTTAAGTTTTTATAACTTTTATTAAAAATTTATTAAAGATTATAGTTAAATTATTAAGCTTTTAAACTAATTAATAAGAAAGGATATATTATTTATTTAAATGGATAATTATAAATAAGCGTTTTAAAAGTTAAAGGAACTTTTAATTATAACCTTTATATTATAACATTTTAATTATAACCTCTTTATAAAAGTGGAAATTAATATATTAAATAGTATAGCTATAAGGGTTTTATTATAAAAGTATAGTAATAAGTAATACTTAATAATATTCTTTTTTAAAACTATATATAATGTTAAATTAAATTATATAATATATAATAAAAAAATATTAATAATAATATTAACTTTTAAAAAATGAAAAGCTAAACTTATTAATATATAAAAAAACCTATTTATAATATTTATAAACTATAAAGCTTTAAAGTATTTTAATATAAAGTAGCGCTTAAACCTATAATAAGCCTATTGGGTAATATTCTTTTTAAATTATAATTTTAAAATTATATACTGCTTAAGTAAGGAAAATATAATAGTTAATTTATTATTACAAAAATAGTAAAACTTATATATTTAATAAAAATAAAAGAAGGCTTATTAATATATTATACTATCCTGGTTAATAATTAACCTTTTCCCTTTTTAAAAGGGGGAAGTAACTTTATTAAGCTTATAATTAACTGCATTTTATAAGCTATACCCGGTAGTACTATATAAATTATACCCCTTATTAAAATTAATATTAATCTTTTAAATTAAATATATTTTAAAGGGGTATAAACTAATGAATTAAGTTTTAAAAGTAAATTATAAAAATTTAAAAATAAATATATATTAATAAAAAGTAAAAGAAATTTATAAAGATAACTTATAAATAGTTTAAAATAGCTTTACTACTTATAATAAAAGGTTAATAATACTTAACATTAATTACTTATATATATTATTAATTAAGAAAGCTTATAACTATATACTTATAACACACTTAAGATATATAAAAACTAAAAGATTAATTATTATACATTATTAATAGTTAAAGCTTAATAATAATTATAATATATATATAATAAATTACTTAAAGTATAAATTAATTAAGGTATTAAAGGATAAAACATTAAATATATTAAAGCCCTTACCTATAGCTAAAAAGGTATAAAAGTACTTAATAATAAATTTTAAATAAATATTAAAAAATAAATATAGGTATAATAATATATTAATTATAATAAACTAATTAAAAAAGTATATATAAATAATCCTATATATAATATATATAATAGCTATTAACGCTAACGCATCTCCCACTTAACCTGGCCACCCAATTGAGCTGGCCACCCCCCTAGCCCATACAAATAACGTCGGTGCGTTAATCACGTGATAATTTAATAACTCTACGAATACTAATCGTATAAAATAATAAAATATACCATTGGATTTGTAATAAAAAGAGCTATTTAACGGTACTCTTTACTAACTTTTACAACTTATATTCGCGGAGTTATTAAGCAATACGCTAAAGTAAGCGCTAAATTAATTCTTGCTTAGCGCCCCATTAACGTATTGCTTAATATCTCGCTTAATAAATTTTATAAAAAATAGTAAAAAATACCTCTGGATTCCCCTTTAACTAACGGATTTAGAGGTACTAATTATTAAATCGTACGACCAGTATTTGTAAAGTTATTATAGATTGAAATAATAGGATTTTATATAGGTTAAGGGGGTGGCCAGCTCAATTGGGTGGCCAGGTTAAGTGGGAGATGCGTTATTAAAATATATTATAAAAAACCTTTTAAAATATTTAAAATACTTATAATAATTTTATTTAATTAAAGATTATAGTTTATATTAACCTTTATAAATAAATTATATAACCTAATAAGTATAAAGTATATATTAATATTATTTAAATATTATAAAACTATTAATTAAGTTAAGATTATAAATAAATATTTCAATTAATATTTATAGCTATATATAAATTATTATTAAAATAATTAATTAAAGAAAGTTTTAATTATAAATTATATATAAGCAGCTTTACTTTATTAATTTATAAAAATAGCTTTTTATAAAGTAAAAATAGGATTTTTAATATTATTTAATTTTAATTAAGAAAATAAAACTATAGAACGGAAGCTTATTAAATTACTTATAAAAGAAAAGGCTTTATATAAAGATATATAAATTAAAGCTAAAAAGATTACTTAATTTATAAAAATTATAAAAGTAACTATAATAAATATATAAAAATATATAGTAAAATAGGTTAATAAATCTTATTATAAGTTTAACTTTAATATAAATAATTATATATTTATTTTAAAGAAGTAATAATCTTAATAGATTAATTACCCTTTAAATAAGTTAAACTATTTAATAATATAATAAAAGTTTAAGATTTTAATATATAATAATAATATTTATACTTTAAAGGTTCCTTTTATATAATAAGTAATTAATAAATATTATATTAATTAATTATAAAAGTATTTAAATAACCCTTTATTAAAACAGGTAATAAAAAATCCTAATAGAAAAGTTATTAAGCTTAAGAGTAAAAAGGAATTTATAATTAAAAGGATTCTTATATTATAAATATATTATAAAAAGCTATAATATTAAATTAGTTAAAAAAGATAAAATATAAATTATAAGTAATATTTAATTAAAAATTTTAAAAATAATATAAGATTATTAAAAGAGTTTTATAATATAAATATAAATTTTATAAAACTACTTATATAATTAAAAGCTTAACTATAAGCTATAAAGAATAATAAATTTAATAAAGAATACTTTAATAATAATAAATTAATAATAATAATTAAAAGAAAAATGCATTAATGGAATATAAAATAATAAGGTTAAATTAATATATAAGTTATAAATGTAAGGAAACCTTTTAATATTAATTATAAAAAAACTTATTATATAGTATAATGGATAAGGGCCTTAATTAAAACTAATAAGTGGAAACCTAAGGGTACCCCTCCTCTATTTAGAAAGCATTAATTTAAAGACCTACTGTTTAAGTCTGCGTAGATACAGCTATTTTTTAAAGGGGGGTAGTTAAGGATTGTGGCCAGTGGCAGTATGTACCTATGTACCCTACGCGTACAGGGCTACCCCACCACACTTGTGTGCGCCTGCCAGTCTGGACAGCTATTACCACCTGACCCATAAACCACAATTATCCCTAAACCTATAAAGGACCTAGCCAGAGAGGGCCACTATATAATAGTTCTCTTTTCTTCTTTATACTTAAATTAATATATAATTCCAGCTATTATATAAAGCCTTATCTTTAAAAGTAAAGCCTTTATATAATATTATAAAAAGAATCCTTTTTTTATCTTTTTATTTATTATAAATTATAATATTAATTTAAATACTTTATTTAATATCCCTTTAATTTCTTTTAAATTAATATTAACCTACTTTTTATTAAGTAGTTATTATATTATAGTTATATTATTAATAGGTTTATTTTAGTTTTTTATTATATTATTAATAAATAGGTTGTTTATTATTATTCTTTTATTTTCCTTTATATTTACTATTTACGCTTAAAATGTAAGCCTCCTATTAAGTAAAACTTAAACTTCCAGTTATAGTAGCTTAAATTATTTAATAATTAAATTTAAATTTAAAAAGTTATTAAAGGTTTTTTAAAATCCTTTATTTTATTTTATAAATCTATATTATATATAAAATATTTATTTAAATCTATAAAGGGCCTTTTTAAGTTTATAAACTATATTTAAATCCTTTATAAATTTTAAGAATTATTTAATAAAAATATCCTTTAATACTTTTTTATATAAAAATACTATTTTTATATCCATTTAATAAATTTTAAAATTTAAAGTAATAATAATTATAAATAATATTTTATAACTTATAGGTTTAATTATAAAAGTAAATATTTTATTATAATTTATACCATTTCTTTATTTAAATCCTTTAACTACTTATTTAACCTTATATTAAACTATTTTTTTTAACTTATTTTATTTAAGTTTATAAACTTACTTTTTAAATAATACCTTTATATTAAATAATATTAATATAAAATCTTAAATAATATTATTAATTAAAGAATTATATTTATTACCCATTACTTTTAATTATTTATTTTAATATAAATTCCTTTTAATAGCTTTATAATTAATTAATTCAATAATTTTAATTATATTAATAGCTTTTAAAGTAATAATAATAAAATAAAAAGCAAATAATTAATAGCTATAATTTATAAAGTATATATTATTATAATAAAGTTATAATATAAGCCCTATATACCCTTTTAAAACCTATATTTTAAACCTAACACTTTTATTATTATTATTATTAATTTTTAACTCTATATTAAATATAATGCTTAAAGCATTTTAATTTTTAATATTATTAAATAATATCTTTTAATAATTAAAGTTATTATTATTATTTAACTTTAAAATATTATTAAAGTTTTTAATAGTTTTATTAAAAGATTTATTTATTAAAGCTTTAAATATAATATATAAAGTAATAATTAATATAATAGTTAATATAATACTTAATATAATATTTATTATAATAGGGTTTAATCTTTTTCTTTTTTAAATTAATATATAATCTTTTAATTTAATATAAGGAAAACTTTTAAACTTTTATTCTTTTATTATATTTAATTTTTTAAAGTTTTCTATAGTTTTATCTTTAAAGCTTTATTAAACCTATTTTTTTTCATTAACCATTTTAATTAAATTAAATAAAAGGTAAAAGATTTTTTTAAAAAAGCTTATATTATTAATATTTATAACCCTTCCATTCTTTAAAAGGATTATATAATTATAAAAACTTTAATTTTAATAGCTTAACATTTTATAAATTAAAGTTTATTTAATAAATATTAATCCCTTTTTATTTAATTAAAAATATCTTTTATTAATTTTTACTATTATTATATAATTATAAGTAGGCCTTGACTTATATTATTTCTTATATAGTAATATTTTAAATTAATTATTAAACTAATATATTATTATATAATAAGCTATTTAAATAATAATAGGTTAATATTTTTATAATATTCCATTACTTATAGCTTATACTATTATAAAAACTATAATAGATTTATATATTCCTATTACTTTTTTATAAATACTACTTTATTAATATTACTTTATAATAATAAATAATATTTAAATTCATTAACTTTAATATATATATTTAAGTTCCTTATTAATATTTTTTCTAGCTTTATTAAGTATAAATATATAATACCTTTATTTAAAGTATTTATAATATTTAAAGAAACATTTAAAAGCTTAAATAAATTCTCCTTTACTTTTAAATAATAATATTTATATTATTTTTATAAAATTATAATATATAATAATAATATATATAAAGCTTTTATAACCTTTAAATATTACTTTAAAAATATTTATAATATTAATATATAATAATTTTAATAGGTAAATACTTTATTAAAGCTTTTTTAAATAAAGTATTTCCTTTATTTTAATTTAAATATAATATTTATATATATAAACTAATCTTTAAAGCTTAATATATTTAACGTTTATTAATTTTTTAATTAAAAATTCGTTAATATATTTAAAACGTTTATATTATAATATAAGTTTAAAATTAAAAGGGAATAGATAATAAAAGTAATAATAATAGCCTTAATATTTAACTTAAGTTAATTAATTATATATAGGCTATTATATTCTATATCTTTTAAAAATATATTATCCCTCTTTAAAATATAAATTCTATTACTTTAAAAAAGGAATTTAATATTAAATCCTATAAAGTATAATATAAAGATTAAATTTATATTAATTATTAAATAATAAATTACATTCCTTAATATAATAGATTTTTCTATCCTATTAACTATATTAATAAAGGTATAATCTTTATATTAAACTAATTATACTATTAATTTATTAATTTTAATAATTATAAAGCATAATATAATATATAAATTAATAAAGCTAATTAAGTTTAAAAATATAAAAATATTAATACTATTATTAATAATAATAAATAAAGCTTTTATAACTTTTTTTAAATAGTTATCCTTTAATATATTATTTAAAAATTTTCTTATAGCTTTAATATTAATATTTTTAACATTAGGTTTATTTTAAAAGGTATTACCCTAAAGTAGCTTTTATATAAATCCTTTAAATATTAAAAATATTAAGCTAAATATAGCATTAATAAAGTTAATAAAAATAGGTTAATCTATTAATAATAAATAAATTATAAAGATAATATATTTAAGAAATTTAATAATAAATAGGGCTTATAATAATCCTTAAAAGAATATAAAAAATATAGCAAAGTTTATTTTTCTTTCCCCCCTTATATCCTTATTCCCTTTAAATTTCTTTACTTTATCTTTATACTATTTTATTTATTATAAATATATATCCTTATCTTAATTTAAAGGTTTAAACTTAAGGTAAACTATAAAATAAAAAAAAGGATACATTTTACTATAGTTAAAATATACCTTCCTTTTATTATTAAATTATTATTTAAATAAAAAAAGATTAACTTTAATAATTAAAAGAGCAATCTATATTACTTATTCCTTTTAACCTTATTTAAAGCATAATGCTATATTAATTACCTCTTTTAAAATAATTATTACTTATATTATAATTCTAATTATATTAATAATTAAAATTTTAAAGGTATTAATTTCCTAAGTTATTAAAAAGGAATTAAATTTAAATTTAAAACTATTAATAAATTTTTTAATAATATATAAATATAATTAAATTAAAATTAAATTAAGCTTAATTATATTTATTTAAATCTATTATAATATAATAATAAATTAAATAATGTTATTAATAAATTTAAATATTATTTCTTTCTATTATTAATAATATTATATAAATTAAGCCTTTCCTTTAAGCTTATAATTTTAATATAGCTTATTTTATAATAAAGTAAATATATTAAAAGGCTTTATTAATATAGGTTAAACTTATTAATAAGTATTTTATAACAATTTACTTTAGATTATAGCATTAATTATATTATATTTTTTAAATTATTTATCCTTTTTAATAAAAAAGGTTCCTTTACCTTTTTCTTCTTTTTATTAAGGGGCTACTTTATAAAGCCCTCTTAATAATATTTAAATAAACCTATTTATATTAAGTTTTTCTTATATATCTTAGCTCCACTTTAACTATTATTTTAAACTATTAAAAAGGGCTACCTTTTTAAACTCTTTAATATTATTTAATAATATTTTAATTAATTATTAATATTATAAATAATATAATAGCAATTAATAAGGTTAGCTTAATTAGTTTAATAAATAGATTAATAGCTATAAGAAGTTTTATAATATAAAGTTAAACAATAATTAATAATTTTTAATTAATTTCTTCTTTAAAGTTTAATATTATAATATATTATTAATATAAATCTTTTAAAAGGGTATTTAATAGAAAAGGGTTTATAAAATAATTACCTTAAAAGTCTTTAATTAAAATAAAAAGCAAATCTAAATTAAGGTCTTTAATTTAAAAATTAATATTAAAAAGAGAAGCATTAAAGTTAATAAAAAGGTCCTTTAAAGTAATTAATTTTAAGGTTTAATAACTAAATAAAATATTAACTTTATAATTAAAAAGATCTTAATTATTAAGCATTAAAAGGTAAAAGAAAACTTTAAATACCTTTAATAATAATAATAAAAATAAAGATAATTAATTAATATAATTTAAATTTAAATTAATATTTTAATTATTTATATTTTCTTAATTAAAAAGGTATTTAAACTATATTAAAACTTTATATAAAAGATAAGAAAAAGTTTAAATACTTAAAAAGCAAATAATATTAAATACTTAAAGTTATACTTAATTATAAAGGTTATAATAAATATTTAATAATATTTTTATTATTAGATATTAATAATATAATTATAATTATTCCTATAATTATTAAAAGGAAAAGGTTAAATTAAAGATTTTTAAATAGCTAGTTATATATAATTAGTTTAACTTTTATCCATTTTAAAGAATTAATAAATTAAAAATTCTTTAAGTTAACCTTTAAAACCTAACTTTATTAACTATTATTTAAAGTAATAATATTTTTATATAATTTTTATTTATAGGATTAATAAAATAAAATTTTAACGCATATTGTTATTTTATATTTATAAATAGTGGAAGGTTAAAGATAAAGTGTAATTTTAACCTTTAATAGCTAAAAATACATTTAAATAAACGTTTAAGCTTATAACCTATTAAAAGTAATATATATAATCCTATTAAATTATTTAAAAGTTTAAGTTATAATATAATTATCTAGCTGGATAAAGGTCTTATATATAGATTCCTAACATTCTAATATATAGAATATAAGTATTACCGCTTTCCCTTTTTAACAATAATTATTAAGCAACGTAATCTATCTCTGTCACACGCATAAACGCTATGCCAGCTAAATATACAGTTCGCCTTACACTTCGGCTATACAAAAGGCTATTATAAGCTATTTATAATCTTTCAAAGATATATAAGCAATATTGGGCAATATTAAAAAGTAAGGTTAGTTATATAAATCTAGCTTTTTAAAATAGACCCCAAAGACCTAAATGTTTAAGCTGGCAGACCAATTGTATATATAATCGAATTAAGTGTTACACGTGTAACCTCTGTGCCGGTTGAAGAATGCAGTTCGCCTTGCACTTCGGCCGTACGAAGGACCATTGCAGGCTGTTCATGACCTTCTAAGACATGCAGGCAATATTGGGCAATATTGGAAAGTGAGGTTATACAGACTTCGCTTCTTGAAACAGACCCTAGAGACCCAGGCGGTCTGGGCTGGCAGATCATTTGTATATAGAGTCATCTCAAGCCACCAACAGCCGAGAAGGAGTTGGTTGGTCAAGGACTCATACAGCCCTAGTTGATCATTATAATCTAAATTGCCTAGATTCCAAGCTCAGTATCTCTGCCCTTGTTATAGTCTCAGTCAGACAGCGTCAGGTAATTATTCAACAGCATTGGCGACAACGTTTGTTCCTCTCAGTGCAGATATTGTAAGACGGTTCAAGTTACACGCTACCTGTATAGGTTCATCTAAGATTGCATTCTTGTCAAAATTCGGCATTAACACACAAGAGATCAATTATTTGGCATCCCCAATTCGATACTTCGTGATCTCGGCCGTGCTCCTCACCATCTTTCTGGTTGTGCTGTTGCTCATTGCTTTCCCTCTTCTAAACCTACTACAGATAGTCTATATTAAGTCGACCGCTAGATTCAATTACTTGGCACAGTGTGGCTTATTCTTGGCTGTTTCCTTCGAAAATCTTATTAGTGATATTTGTTAGGGGACTCGTTATAACTACTCTATTCTATTATTAATAGTAGTGAACTTTCTGTTTGGTATAGGCCTTCCTAGAGCGATTGTAACGTTTTTAAGTTCGACGACGGAGACGTGCTGGACAACCGAATGGAATACTCTTGTCGTTGGGTGGCGTGCTCCGGGCAATTGGGACTACCCAGAATACTAAGGAGCTGCACTTTCTTGTTAATGCCGCCATCTATTTAGTGTTACATACTTTTATGCCAACTTTCTATGAACTCATTCCTTTTGGCGTTTATGGAGGATTGCGGATACTAATGTGAGGGGAATAACGCAGCAAGCAGGAATAGTGGTTACTGATCCGCCTAGAAAGACTATGCAACACTAGCTAAACTAAAAGATAAATACGTATGTGCGGTGGCACCCCAAGCAACATAACCTGGCACTAGAATTTAACTCCAAATTGATTCAATAGCCTGAGAACCAAAGCATTTTCAAGGGACATCAAAGGGCATCCCAGACCATACCTCTAGCACTAGATGATCAAAGGCCAAATGGAAGGACGACTCGTCGACTTTACTATCTCTATACAGGGAGATTGCCGGCTTCACTTGTGGTTCCGGGTGGACCTGACAAATAATATCGCCAATGTAAAACATTAGGATGGAACTATGGTAGAACATGGTGGCAGAAGCCAACCAGCCCGCCCTTCGAGTCGACTATAGTACATAGGTCCGATGTTTCATCAGCACATTTCCCTCTGACTCCCAGGCTGCCATTCAATTTAGGGTTACATGTTCTAGACTGCCTGTCAGGATCACGCGATCACACCATATGCTACTATGATATCGTTCACTGTCGAGGTCTGATGCTCTATGTCAAAATTTGTGATCCAACACCGCTTGTAGGAAACATGAGGCCATGCTCAGTTCGCATGGTCCTGCCGCTTTTAGTTATTGTACTACCCACTGCTGATTCATCATCTATCGCGGAGCTAGGGGTTCTCTTCCAATGAGACGAGCTGGACGTAATCAACATGTATATGCAACCTAATGCCGAGGAGTTCTATTTCCCATTACGCCAAATATATTAAGCACGGTAAGAGTTGCTAAAATCAGTTGACGCCCTTGGAGAGCAAACTTCCTTCTCCACCCACTTACTAATATGTGACTTTAACCCTTTTAGTTGGGTCGCAAATTATCGCGGATTCTTAAAAGTTGCTTAGCGGGGGTAGCTGCTAAGCACCGCAAGCAATTTTCAAAGCACATGATGCAGCCTTGGAGTAAGATGCAAGTCTTGGCCACGCAAGAGTTCATCAAAGTCAGCTTCATCCCACATCGTGAGAATAGCTCCACAGGTGCCACGTTAGAAGAATGGCAGCTTGTTTTGACATGGCAGAGTTTCCTAGAGAAAGCCAACAAGGAGCTGGGGGGGTTGCTTAAAAAAAAACATCGTCTGCATGATTGGGAGGCGGATGTGAGGACAATGAGGGTTCTGGTAGTAGCTATAGTTATATAAACTTGCCATATACGATGCAAACGCAAAATTCTGTGCACTCAAGAATAAGAAGCTTCAGTACTAAAAAACGAACCTCGTTGAAAGTCATGGATTCTCTAGCATTAATTCCGGGCTTTGCACACTCCCTCATTAGGCTTGTCTTATCAGACAGAACCGGTATGTGTTGTTATCGTCAATACGTTGCAGGAACAAAAATCTCATGCCATGATAGCTAGTTTTCACTGCCTTTGGAGGCTAAATAAAAAGCCAGAAGGGTCCAGAGCGCCATTTAGGACCCTGGATATTGTTGTCGTTTTCGAGTCACTCTCTGAGGAGAAGAAAGGAAGGGTGGATCTAGAGTTGCCTCTAGATTCGGGTCCCCAGGCCTATTCATTTCTACAGAAGTGTGTGACACGTACATTGGAAGGCAATACCTCCTATCGTATAGTGATGAAACTGGTCTTGCCCGGCAGCGATGGGCATATACTCCACAGCAACTTAATGAGGTGTCGACTACTTAGTTGCCCCCTCATACAAGATTTCCAGGCTTTTACCACGTCTCAGACTCGTGTTGAAGAATTTCCTAGCACCGGCAACGTCTTCGGACTAGCATTTGAACGGGCTCTCGGCGCTATCCTTCTGAAGGATGTGGCTGCTACCCAAAGAATGGCAGAAAGTGCTCTTGCAGAGTTAGAGATGGAACTTACCATTAGGCTATCATTCAAATGGATAACTCAGGAGCCCCAGCCTAGACGCCGGCTGGCTATGATTGGCGGAGGGTCCCATCCATCGGCTGCGACAGATGACGATGGACCCTACTCTGCCGCATCAGCGTTGGGAGTTGATGTCGTTGTTCTTGACGAGGATGGACACTGGCTTCAGAGCGAAAGCATGGGTCACCTATGCGACGAATTTTTGGTGTGTGACTTAACACCTAACCAAGGTCTTTCGGCTAGGATTGTGGCAACATTGCGCAGGAGCCGTGAGGCTATTCATGGCGTCATCACATTTTCGGACGCATACCTTGCTGCAACTGCAGAAGCGGCTGAGTCAATTGGCCTCTGGACGAACCCACCAGACTCAATAGCGGCATTGAGTGAGAAGGGTTGGATGCGCGAGCTCACGAATCCCTGTCTACCCTTAATCACTACGGACGGCCAAGCTGACCTGAAGCGCAAGCTTGAGGCCTTGGAAACCGTACAGTTTCCTCTAGTCACTAAAGCAGCTTATGGATGGTACTCTAAGGGCGTGATGGTTGTTGATTCTAAAGATGAACTGATAAATGCAGTGGAAATGCTCGAGCGAAGCCTGCCGAACCACAAGTATCTCGTTGAGCCTTATCTTTCTGGGCTAGAGATGCACGCTAACTTTGTCCTGGTTGATGGGGAGGTTCTCTTCGCTGAGGTCGGTGATGACTCTCCATCTCTAGAGGAGGTGGGTAATCGGGTGGCCAACTCCTTTGCAGAGACTCCCTCCATCATGCCTGCCGTATGGCCGCTTGAAGAGCATCACTTGCTACGATCTTCAATTGTCAGCCAACTGGGGCAGCTGAATCTGACCACCGGGCTGTTCTACGTCGAAGCTTTGGTGAGTGGTAGCAAAATGGAGTATCGACCGAAAGACACGGATCTGGCGCTTGGACCTAGAAATACTGGCTCGAGACGCGGTGAGCCAACTGTTGTTGTGAGGAAGGTCAAGGTGGGTGCACCCAGATATCAGGATTCAATTGCTGTGAAGTATACATACGGCGTTGATTACTACGCGTTATACATTCTTCAAGCTCTACAGAGACCTCAAGGAGACAAACGACACGACTCCATGATGAAGTCAATACGAACTTTGAGTGAGCCGTTAGGCGAATATATCCGGTATCCTACGAACGTTGTCTTCATTCCCGTCCGGGAGGCTGGGGTATTTTCCGCGGCGGAACCGCTTCCTCAATGGATCATGACTCATATACCGCATTATAGGGTACTGATGCATGATGGACAAGTTGTTGAGGGCCCGCATCTTTCAGGGAAATGGCCGTTCGTTGCTTACTTTGTTGTAAAAGCATCTTTGAGTGGTGCGGCGGGGCGCGAGCAAGTTAAGACTCTTGGGGAATACGTGAGACGCAATTTTCGTTACATCATGACATAAAAACGACCCCCAAGGTGGATTTAGTTGATTCATCTACCTAAATCCTACATACAAGCCATTCTTTCTTATGGGATAACGGTATGAAGTCTAGGAACATAAATGTTTGGAATGTGAAGATGCCCCTCACTCAGCGTACAATTTACAATAATTCCTAGCGCAAATGAACGCTTAATGGCTGTGCCATCTGGCAACCATCACGATGGGTACATTAAAGAGACTTTAATCGTCCAATGCGATGTTACGCGCATGAATGGTGAGTGTTCCAGACCGCTGACGGTTGGGTCGGATAGCATGTGCTCCGAATGACATCCGGCTCACATTTCCCCTGGGAGTAGGATTTGTACGGGGCGGGGAAAGAAGGCATCCACGGCGGTAGGAAGCTTTCATTGGTTACCGATATATCTATGTAGCTAGGTTGAAGATGGGTTGAGGGCCCTGGAAAACGAAGGTTTCTTTGCCCAGCACGGCTCTTACACCAAAAAGAGACTCGCATTTCCTAGTGATTACGTCCACAAGCGTGGCGCTGACAACTATTAGGTAATTATCCTTTAGATCTGTCAAAGAGGGGAGATCAGCTGGCTAATTGGCTACGTGAAGGCGGATCGTGCCGTCTGACTGTCCCCCCTGGGCCCCCTCCAGTACAACAATCAAGGGTTCGGATGGTGCTAACGGGATTAGCAAATTCTCAGGTTACACAATCGATCGTATTCATAATAAATAATAAAGCAAGAGAACTAGGTACCCGTTGGGTAGCAGTTTTTCCGTTACATAACATTCCCATCGCAGAATATTTCCCTTTCAAGTGGACTTATCTGACCATACATAAATAGTTCAGCCACTCAGGACCACAATACAAACTTGGCCGGTTCAGATCCTTGGGCAGGCTTTAGCCCTACCATTGAAGACACGGTAAAACGTGTCGCTGCGGTAGGCTGGGCGCTTGATGTCTCGCATGGGAGCACCTCGTGGAAGTTTCTATTCAAAAAGTTAGATTTCCGCGGAATCTTCAAATCTTGCTACCCACCTAGGACTGAAGAAAGTCAGATCACCAGGGACCGCCGGCATTACTTTGAAGGGACGTCCTTCAAGCATCCTCTTTTGGTAAGAGTGGGTTCGGTGAGCCGGTCTCCATTTCAGGTCATCTTCGGGGGCCCTCCATTGACGATCATAGATGATTGTTTCTCCGCCTGGAACCTCATTCAATAAGATATTCCAGGTAAGCTGGCGTGAGATCTTGCTGATAGCCCACGCTGGCGCTTCCTATTTTGGTTAGCAATATGACGCAATATTATAATGAGCAGAGAGGTCATCCATACATAGGGCGCCCAGTCTGCATGGACGTCAATACCAGCATCAGACGCCCGAACCATGCCTGCGAAATACTCTCTTCCGCCGTCCTGCGCTATTTCTACTGGAATACCCGTGATCTCATGCAATTTCTCCGCTATACGGTGAACTATGTCAATCCCAGCTTCAGTCTTCCATCGAGCCTGCAATGAGCGAGCATTTTCCACGTTGTCAAAATATTCACTCTGCTCTTCAAGTAGATCAGTACACCAGGAAAGCTCTCTTTTGACCTCTATTCAGCACTCACTATCAAGATAATCAAAGTGTGTCAGTCCGATCTTTCCCAAACGCGGCCATGTGTTTTCAAGCTCGTAATCCTCCTAGTAAGGTTTAAATTAGTTTCACTGGAAGCCCGAGTTTATAGGGAAATTTCCTACTATCTCATGTGTCTTGGTAATCTCCAGCAATTTTCGACATTCCTCTGCCGTAAGGAATTGTTTCTCACGAACTACTGGAATTCGATTTTCAAGAAGACGTTGGATCGATTCCGAGCTTAGAGTCTCCTCTCCGAATGTAAACCAATTGGTGTGAACACTCTGTACGTTATCCTTCAATGGTAGCAGTGAGGAATCCGCCATATCCAGAGCGGCCTCGTCGGGGAGGTTGTAGAAAACTGGCGCCATAATTAGCGAGTAATACCGTGCTAGTTCCTGTTGCTCTACTTCTACTTATGTTACGAAGGTGAGATTTATAGTCTAGAGAAACCGTATGCCCATATTATATATGAATTCGTCTTCCACCCTCAGTAGTTGATTTGGACTGATTCGTGACCTTCTGAATTTCGTCTCCGTCGCCGCACTGCTTCACCGCTTCATGTGAAAAAATCTCTCTTCAGAGCATCGTATGATCTCAAAACTCCACTCGAGTATGTAAAGTCAGCTTACTTTATTGTTCACAAGAAATCATCTTGGTCATATGCCTTGGCCGATGCATGTATGAACACTAGCATCAGTCAGACTCTAGATATTGCCAAGCTTGGGAGATAGTCAGGGTGTCATCAGCGACTGAAGAGAATTTGTAATCGAAATTACGAGTACAATTTCCGGGAATGTCAATGAGCTGATCGTTAACTACAGTTTTGTGTTTGAATCGAATTTCACGGTAGCTACTTGAGAGTATTCATGTTCAATCGTTTGGATCTTTGAAGGTTTGGGTTAAGCCTAACACTGTAAACTTTCTCTCGATTAATCTTTTCGACGCTCGAATATTACTATGACCTCCCAAAACAGTGTCTTGGGTCTTGGGGACGCCGTTACAGACGACAAAACGCCTTTCAAGTCACACGACGCGGAGATACCAATGGCAATTTCTGAAGAAAAATTCAATGGTGATCGCCTGAGGTGGAACAAGACCACAGCCGGGTTCTTCTTGTTGGGAGTTCTAGTCAGTCGAAATGTTCAGCAGACTGAGATCCTTCCTTTGTCCCTCTGAGTTGGCTGAACTGACAAGTAAGTGACAGGCATCACTACCGGCCGCGGTTACAACTACGGCATCAAACGAAACGTTCTCTGGTCTCACTGGGCTCTATGAAGTTGTAGCATCTGCCAGCGCTGCTATCATCTCCTTCGGCGGCCCATTCCTCATTCGTTATGTCTCGTACGATCAATGTACAATCTTATGTACTGTGGCTTCGCTCCTATCGTACATCATCTGCACCCTGCCCCATCCTCTGGGTGACGGCAAAGAGAACTTGGCAGGCCCAGTCATCGGCACCATCCTCGCAGGGTTCGTCTATGCTTTTGGAACAAACGTCTACCTATCAGTCGCAGCCTTCTTCCCGGCGGAAGCCGTGCTAGGCTTAAGCGTCGGCAGCGGCTTCGGAATAATTCTGGGCCCTCTTCTCTACATTGGACTCGAGGCAGCCTACAAGCAAAGCTGGCGTCGTACATTCCTCACGCTGCTCTCAACAGTCGTCATCATTCCAATCGTTTGGTGGGGTCTTGTGGACAAGACTAGACGTACTGCTGCTGAGCGATCCCGGCGTGAGTCGGGAAGCGGACGCGCAGTTGCGGAGAATACACAACCACTTGGAGATGAAGCTTTCGCCGAATCTAGCATCGGCACAACTGATGAGTGGTCATTGCAAGCACATCAGGCGGGTAATTTGAAGCCAGGGTTCGGCCCTAAACGATCGCGGCTGCAGCTGGTGTTCAAGAGACTTGTTCCCAAATACGTCGTTCCGTTATTTCTATGCACGTCGTCGGCAACTATTTCCTCCTTAGGAACTTCCCCATCGCTCCAGACCTTGGACCGGTTAAGAAACAAACCAGAAGGTGATATACAGTTTCAACTAGGTTGTGAGTAGCAGCCACGCAGTCTTAACAAATTCATATTGGTAATTAGACCCCTGACTGATAGTTGTCTCAAGTTCTTGCTTATGGGACTGCGCAGTTCCTATTTAGTACATTCTCATCGGTCTATCATATCCCGCTCATATGGATATGGACGGGCGCTGAAATCTCACTTCTGGCAATCGGCCTTGTACAATTGTTCTACCCGTTCTTAACGTATTACGGCGTCTGGATTGTGGTGATGTTCTTAGTTGGAGGGTGTGTTGGTGGCGGAGTGACGAACACTAATTACAAGATTGCCCGGGACTTCCAACGCGCTGGAGAGCCAGACGAGGTTCGTAGCTTTGCGATGAGTTTTGCAGGTCTGGGAAACTTTGGCGGCGATGCTATTGGAGGCGCATTGGCAATCTTGGTCCAGCAGCTGAGCACAACCCGGCTTGTCCCCGGACCTCGAGGTTGAAAGAGAGACCATGCGGAGTATTTGAATAACTATATAGATGCAGATCTAGCTTCTCACTTTCGAATTGCTCCAAATTATATATGGTGTTTTCTGACCTTTTATAATCATGTGGAAACCCCGTGTTAAGGCTTGTCCCCTACCAATATCATGAATCAGAGTTAACACACTGAAACCCTCTGCCGCGATTGCAGTAGGATATGTCAAGCCGTAGTAGCATTCCTCTAAGAAGGTTTAAGCATATCATCTACTAACTGAGCGTCGTATATCCTCGACCCACTCCAGATATCAGCAATTCCCACAATTTTTGACTCATTAACTTAGCCTTCTCGGAGGCTAGGTGGGTCAGTTTAGGTAATTGCATATATATCTTAATAAGCAGTTCAGAAGATGACTAATAAGTGGGGTAAATGGATGAGTTATTCAGTTATCCAGTACGGAAGGAGAATTGTATGAATAGGAATACAGAATACGGTCTTCTTGACCGCGGGGATAACCCGCTGTATATAGTGTCAGAATAGGCGAGCCAATTAATTGGAAGCTTCGAAGTGTGTATATTATTGTTAAGCAGATTCTGCTCTACCCCTGGGGTATATATTAATAATTTTATAAGGTGGATCCTTAAATTTAAAGCTATCTTAGCTTACTCTATATATTATATTATTTATTAATATGTTCTTTATTTTAATATACCCCCTTAGGGCTAATTGCTTTATAATTTACCTTAAAGCTATCTTTTAAATTATTTTTATAGTATTTAAATTTTTATTTTTTCTTTAAATAATTTATCTTTAAAGCTATTAAAGTTTTTTTAAATAATCTTTCTTTACTTTTATTTTAAAATATATATTTTTATATCTTTTAACTTTAATTAAGTTATAAATTTAACCTATTTAATTATTAAAAGTACCTTTATAAATTTATTTATAATTATATTATTTATAAAAATATAAATAATATTTAATATTTCTTTTTAAACCTTTTATTATAATTAATAATTATATATATTTATATATTAAAGCTTAATTTTTAATATAAATATTTCCTTTTTTAAAAGCTTAATAATTTATTAATTATTATATTAAAAAATAATCTATTAATTATTTAAGGTAACTTTAAATTCTTTAATTAATTAATTAATAAATATAGCTTTTTTATTAATTTATATTAAGGTTAAAAGTTTAGCTTTAATAATTAATATAATTATAATATTTTATTTATTTATTCTTTAATTAATAATTCTTTTAAATAGCTTTATAATATAAATTTATAAACTTTTATAATTAATAGTATTATTAATAAATAAAGAATTATTTATAATAATAAAATTATTATTTTTTTTAAATTTAAAGGTATAATATTATATTTAAAAAAAGTAATTTAAGGTTTAATTAACTTTATAATAATATTTTAAATTAAAATTTAAGTTAAATTAAGAAAGTTTTAATATAAAAAATATAATATTTAAATATATAATTATTATAATATATATAATAAAGCTTATTTTTTTTTAATAAATATATATTTTATTAATTATAATTAATCTTTAATAAAGGAATAATTTTTAAATTTTTATAAGTATTAAATATTTTTTTTTTAAATTATTTAGCTTATTAATCTTTTTAATATATAAAAATTAAAAGAATTAAATTAAATTTTATTAATAATTTTTAATTACTTTAATTTTTAAAAATTATTAAAAGTTTTTTCCATTTATAAATTAATATTTAATTTTAAATTTTTAAATTAATTTTATTATAAAAGCTTTTTAATAACTTTAATAAATAAAAATAATATTATTTATATAAATAAATATTAATATCCCCTTTTTTATATAATAATATAACTTATATAGTATTATTATATATTTTAAATAAAAAAGTATAGTTATTAATTCTTTTTATACCTTAAGGGTATCCTTATATAAATTTTTTTATTTAGTTTAATATTAATAAAAGTATTAATTATATTATATTACTTTAATTTTAAGTTAAATTTAACTATTATTACTATTAAGGTTTTAAATAATTTTCCTATTAATATAAAGGTATATATTTTTTTTATATTTAAATAAGGTTATTAATCTTTTTAAACTATTAATTAAGCTTTATATTTTATAAAGTAGTTATATTTATTAAATTTATATATATATATTTATATATAATTAAAGGTAAGTTTTTTATAAATAATCCTTTAATTAACTTTATATTATAAAGCTATTTCTTTATAGTTTTTAAAGTATAATTTTTTTATTATATAAAAACCTTTTTTTATAAGGTATATATTTAACTTTTTATAAGTTTTAAATAAAAGAAGTAATTTTATTTTATAAACTTTTTTTTTAATTAATAGCTTTTATTTAAGATTTTAATAATACTTTATATTAAGGTCTTTTATAATATTAAATATAGCTTTATTTATAAAGCTTATTTTTTTTTTAAAAAATTAAAGCAATATTAAAAGTAGTTTATTATTTTAGCTTTTTTTACCTTATTTATTAATATATTAATAAATAATTTTATAATATATAGGTATTTTATATTAAATATAGCTTTTTAATATCTTTTATATATTAAACCTATAATATAAAGCATTAAGGGTTTTTTTTTAACTTTAAATTTAAGTTTATTAATAATTAATATAGCTTTTATAAAACGGATTACTTAATTAACTTTTTTAATTTGAATGTTATAGAGTTGTAATAGTTGGGGAGTTTTTATTATT
>NW_025953658.1:0-61144 GCF_022495145.1 Xylaria bambusicola | reverse complement strand
ACTTAAATAATTATAATGCTTAATATAAGCTATAAATTATTTATATAGCTTTTAAAATAGGTATTTAAAATAATTATTTATATTTTTAAAACTTTTAAATCCCTTAGGTAAAGTTGGAAAATAAGTTTTACCCCGCACTTAACCTGATTTTTATTTTCGCAACTTGTGGTAGTGGCCCACCGTAATGCATCCTAATCAGGAAGGATACTCTCTCTGTGGAATCAGACTCCTAGATTGGCATCGCCAGTGCTCGCGGCGAGTATTATGACCCCGTCTTGACTTATTGGTCATCTCTGGTGTTCCCGTTTTGGAGGGCAGCAGATCATGCTACCCAAGTATTCCTGGGGGTAGTGTTGACGAGGTAATAAGTCACAAAGGTTATGGCTTGCTTTGGCTTAGATTTAGCAACAGCAATATTCTTTTTCATGGATAGGAAATGACACTCACACATTTTATATATTGTATTTCGCTTGTTTGAAATGACAACATTAAATTGATTTGAAACAACTGCTAGAGACGGAGGTCTGTACCCTCTCATCCCTCTTCTCATAACTCTACGGTAAACAACCCACGGTAAAACTCCAAGCATGCTACTAAGATTATCAAGCCGGACTTTGTAAGTAATATGCCGTTTCAAGAAGCACTCTTGAACCCAGTATACTCTGGGTGCGCAATTAGACAAAACTTTGCTAAGTGAGGATCATGGAGTCTTACTTGGTAGAATAATATTACATACCAAGAGCTGCCCAGACCTACCATCTTAAGCGATCCGCATGCATTGCATTCTCGCTTACTAATAGGGGTAGATTTTCACCATGTTGATTTGCGCGCATGGAATCAAGGTGTCCTCGGATGCGGGTAATCTACTGTTGCATTCTGTGGCCACGAACAGTGGACATGCTAACAGCGGTGGGCCCATCTCAGCCAGCAGCAGAGCCGAGGATGCAACCTTGAGGAATACCCATCTCTCAGATCTCAACGGCTTCGGTAGGTTGGGACCCCGCAGCATCATGCCGATCTTGGGAATCGGACGGAGGCACCAAGGCCAGGTTCTGTAGACTGGCGCATGGTATTTAAACAGCCGATGACCATGCTCCGAAAGAAACGGAACGACTTCAGTGACGAGCGTGTCGTTGATCACTCAAGTCGAAGATGCTGGCACGTTACGGATTGTTTGGCATCTTTGGGCTCCTCCCCCTTGGAATCTTGTGTCAGAGTGACAATCTCGGTCTAAGAAATGGTTATACTACCCTCACGACAACTAAGTTCAGCGCCAAGATCGTGAAAGATGCTCAAGTCCTTGCATCGCTGACTGCTGCCGGAAGTATTTTTGACTTTCTACCATACGACAAGATTTCAGTGCGTGCCAACAACGGCCAATATCACTGGGGTGATATCACGTTTCGGTATCGCGAGAATGGCAGCAGTACCTGGATAGATGGCGACTCGGCAACCGCTCGCAAAGCTGTCACAGTCGTTAACACTGGTGCGCTAGCTGCTTCAAATCTGACACCGACTCTTGATACTAGTCCTTTGAATATCACGCGGGAATGGATCAATGTCTCCGGAGACCTTGGTCTTCGCTTCACCATTGTCAACACGGGCACATCAACTATTGAACTAGGCTCTCTCGGCTTCCCGGCCGAGTTCAACAGCATCTTCACTAATAGGGCTGCTATCGACATCCAGAACTTGTGCTCTTTATCGGACCCGTACGTTGGCATGCATGCGGGCTACATTCGTGCCAATCCCATCAGCGGTACTGGAGCCGCTCTTGTCGTAACGCCACTCAACGGGACGGACACACCTTTCGAGGGGTATCGCAACCTCGTTGAGCAATCATATTCCAGCACAGGATATGGTAGTCAAACATTTGAGGGGTTTTACGAGTGGCAAGTGCTCACAAAGGCGTGGGCTGAGAACGAATGGGCCGCTGTGACTCCTTGGAACCCTCCATCCTCGCGAACTTTGACTCCTGGACAGTCCATGCAGTTCGGCCTTCGCTTCTCAATTGCCAGTGACGGTGTGCGCGGTATTGATAACGCAGTAAGTGGAACAGGAACACCTGTGGCGGTTGGTGTACCGGGATACATAATTCCGAGGGATTCGCCAGCCCAGCTATTTTTGCAGGCTTCCTCGAGCGTAACTTCGATGTCCAGCGAGCCATCTGGCGCATTGATGGTCAAGGAGGTATCGGCGGGCTCCTACACTGTAACACCATCATCAACTATATGGGGTCGTGTGCGACTGACCATCAAGTATGCTGATGGCAAAACACAAACGATTCACTACTATGTCACAAAAGCCAGCACAGATGTGTTGAGCAACCTAGGAACATTCCTTACCACTAAGCAATGGTTTAATGACACTTCTGACCCCTTTGGCCGCGCAAACTCTATCATGACGTATGACTACGAAGCTGGAGCCATAGTCACGCAGGATCCGCGCGTATGGATTGCCGGACTTAGCGACGAGGGTGGTGTGGGAGCATTCCTCGCTGCCATGATGAAGCAATCTGTCCAGCCTAACGCAGATGAGATAGCGAAGCTTGAGACGTTTGTCGACAAGGTGCTTTGGGGCACCATCCAGACTAGCGATTTTGCGGTCCGGAAAAGTGTCTTTTATTATGATAAGTCGGCTCTCCCCAATTATCCCTATAAATCAAGTATTAACTGGGGCAACTGGTGGTCTTGGAATAAGGCGTCTTCATATGCCATAGATCGCGCATATGATTACGTTCACGTTGCTGCCTCGTATTGGTCCATGTATCGAGTCGCAAGGGCTTATCCTGGTCTCGTGCAGAGTCACGCCTGGGACTGGTATTTGTTGCAGGCTTATAACACGATTATACGGATGACCAAAAGAGATGTGGGATATAATCGAGTTGGGTTGATGGGAGAGACAGTCTTCGGAGAGATCTTGACGGACTTGACGCGTGAAGGAATGACATCTCAAGCTTCGACCCTATCAACGGCTATGGAGTCTAGAGCGGCGCAGTGGAATTCTGAAGCAGTGCCCTACGGTAGCGAGATGGCTTGGGATTCAACGGGCCAAGAGTAAGTTTCTGACCTTGTTGGCTAGTAATCCTCGCTCAGACTCCAAGGAGTGTTAAGTCTTAGCTAATACACTTGTATCTTAGGGGTGTTTACTACTGGACAAAGTAAGCTCTCCCTTCTTCTCAATATCTAAAGCTAGACATGTGAACTCACTTCATCATAGATACTTCGGATACACGAACACAGTGACCAAAACAGTGAATAGCGTTTTAGGGTATATGCCCACAGTCCCCCACTGGGGATGGAACGGCAACGCCCGAAGATATTGGGATAACATTGTAAGCATGTCGCACCCTTCAGTATCGCGCCTCACGAAGTCCCGTTAACGAAGTGGATTAGTATGGTGGGAAACTACAGCGGATCGAACGTCAAATCCACCATTACGGGTCAGGACTCAACGCGCTCGTCTTGCTTTCAGCGTTCCGTAGTGACCCATCGGACTCGTACATATTACAAGTCGGGTATGGTGGCATAAATGGACCGCTTTCCAACATCAATCAGGACGGCTTTGCCGCCGCATCTTTCCATTCCTGGCCGGACACTCTCAAGTGGGATGGCTACAGTGGTGATTACGGCCCAGGCTTCGTAGGGTTGGCTCTAGGCTCAGGAACATACGTCGCGCAACACACGACATTAGGATTATTAGTGTATGGCGGCACACTCACATCTTCTCCTGGCGCAAGCAGCGTTAGTGTTACAACCACCGGACCCGTTCGACGCAAGGTATTCATCGGGCCATTGGGTGTGCTGCTTACCACAGATGCTGGTAGTATTGATGGTTTTGGTTATGCTAGCGATGGAAGCAACATCACTTTAACCTTGACTCAGCTCTCTGGCGGTCCATCGGCTCCATCTGCTGTGCTGTGGATTGAGACCACATCAGGATCTGCCAACTACACCGTCTCGAGCCCCACGACTCCTCAGTCACGTAAAGGATGGGCAATTCCCCTGTCGCCAAGTCCCGTAACTGTCCAGCTCAAGAAATCTTAAATGTGTCAGTGAGTGAATTATATAATATAGATTAATTAGATAGCTCACATCATCTTCGTGATTAAAGCACTTGCAAGAGTCAGTCCACTTTTAGCTCACATCCCTCAGGCCTTCAAATTAGATTTTTGCCCTGTCAAACTACACATGGTTTTCCAATGGAAAGATAGTGCATCTTTATGATGCGAATATGGGTGAAAATCTGCATCGTGAAATCTACATGGTAGATCTTTTAAGGGGTTGACTACCCCGTACGCGCTACACATGGCTGCCAGCTGGCACCAAGTCCTGCCAGCTGTTATTGGGCAAGCTCAGTGGTGCTGATGGCCGTCAATCAACCTCTTGCTTAGTGCACCAACTTCAAGCAGCTATCATCCTGCCTTTACAAGCCATCCATCTCCATCTTCAATTTTACCTGTGACGCGTTTGACGCGACCGCCAAAATGTCAGATAAAGGTGCCTCCCCGCGACATGCACGCGACGAACCGTCCCCTCCTCATATGAAACGTAGGAATGATGCTCGCAGTCAATCGCCTCCTCGCAGTGTAGAAGATCGGGCGGATGGTCACAGGAGACGCGATGACTACCGGTCTCGAAACGACGATGATCGACCCCGCGCCTCCCGCGATAATTGGAGGGATCGGAGAAACCACGATGATGATAAATCGAACAGGCGGTATGGAACTCGCGAAGACGACCGATCTGAGCGGAGAGATAGAAACAGAGACTCGGATGAGCGCCGGGACAGGGACCGACCAAGACCGAAAAAGAGTTTCGGTGGGATCAAATACAAGGAGAAGCGTCGCGATGATGATGACGATCGAGACGGTAATCGCCGAGGAGATTCGTACCGCGGGTACCGCAATCGCTCGCCTTCGCCTCGACGAAGAAACTATGACCGCGATGAGCCCTCGTCTTCATCCTCTAAAAATACCAAGAAAAAGTCTGCAGAGACAGACACTTCGAAGCCACCGTCTCGGGCGCCTGCGGCTCCTGTCGCCAGCGGCGAGGAGATGATCATTGTGCACGTGAACGACCGACTGGGAACCAAGGCGGCCATTCCTTGCTTCGCAAGTGACCATATCAAAGAGTTTAAAATCATGGTTGCAGCAAGGATTGGACGAGAACCGCACGAAATCTTATTGAAGAGACAGGGGCAGCGCCCATTCAAGGATATGCTCACACTTGCCGACTACGAGATTAGTAACGGCGTACAATTGGATCTTGAGGTTGACACAGGGGATTAAGGGCAACACTGGATCTAACTTTGGTATAAAAGCGAAGCGTAACGGCTTTGCTCAGGAGATTACTACCAACTGTTGATGGCTTGGTGTCCTACTGATAAGGTAGCTCCCCAGATAACGACTTATACAGACAATTTGTTAACAGAGCTCAGCCTTGTGCATATCCATATCGCAGACAATTTCCTGAGTCATGATACTTACTGCTCCAAAGCGACTGCGGGCTCGGAATCGCATGATAATAGGTGTTCCTGCCTATATGGAAGCTGATGCAAATTCAAGGGCAACCCCGTCCGAACTACAGACTTCCTCTATGGCACAGAATGAACCCCAGCTTAGTCCGAAGCGCAATACTTTGAGTCATTACTCTCTACCTGGCCCTCTAAACTAAGGAGCCCCCTTTCCCCTATTTAAGACACGGCAACTCTCCTATGCACAAGACTCAGGCTGCCTAGGTCCTGAGTTCATTGACCTTCGGGACTCGTACAAAATGAGAGTGAATTGTGATAAACACATCGTAAGCTTGGACAAATCAGTCTCTTATACTTGTGTATCAGTTCAGACTCTAGGAGATAGATCAGTGACAAAATGTCAGTACGTAGTAAACAACATAGTCATAAACCTCTGAACGTAGGCCGTGTCATCTCTAGTATGCCAATAGCTCCATCCTAAGGTTATTATACTTGCGATAAGGGAGGAGATGCAGCTATCTCACACGAAGCAATTTCATCCTTTTTACAGCAAGGTAATTTGTCAAACCAGAGTTTATCAAAATGAACAGAGTTTAACATCGAGAGAGCACCAAAGCCAGGAAGCGACGGGAAATCCGGCCCACGTCAATTCAATTGCTCCGAAAATGTAATAAGAATAGAGTAATATTATATTAAGAATATCTGAATACCTCTTTTGTTCGTGCCCCTAGAACCCAAACTCCGGCGCCGTCGCTAAATCATCATGTAGTCATTAGAAGATCGCCATCTTCTTAGCGTTGCTTTTCATATTGAACCGGCCTTCAAACGATGCTGCCATAGTCTCCGCGCATTTCCCTCATCAGGGACACCCGCTCCTCCTGCACGTAATTACCTTCCTTCGAGTCCTCCTTGTAATCCTTGCTCTTGATCGCGATATAGATCGTAAGGGCCAAGCCAACAATTGTGCCGGCAACCATAAGTCCCATATTTATAGGTGTCGGATTGTTATGAAACGGACCATGAGTCAGCGCATCCAAGCCATATTGTGAGAATGTGAACAATCCCGAGATACAAGTTATCGCGCCATAAAGGCGACCAAACGTCGCGAAGCCGAACACCTTGGTGGCATAGTCACTTTGATACACAACCCTCGTTAGTACAATATTTTGGTCCCTAAAGAAATTCTGGGAAACTTACGACATCGCAGAATAGTAAAGTGGTCGAAAGATCACGAAAACCACAACGGTCGCGTAACCGGCCGCTACGAAAGGAAGGCAATTGAGAATTCCGATCATAGCGATCATTGCCGTGAGGAGCCCGATGATCGACGTCACACTCAGGTTATTTAACAGGAACCCGATGAATGGCGTTGTAATAATTCCACCAAGTGGAAGCGCAATGCCGAAGAACTTGGTGATTGCCTCGGCGTCCTCGTCCGACTGCAAGAGATACCGATACTGAGACCAGACGGTTGAGATGAAGCTGTTCATCTTCAGCATTTGTATCGCTGTCAGCAGCAGAATGAAGATGAACCAAGCCGTCATCATTTGTCTATGCGCAGGAAGGCCGTGCAACACGCCCCAAACACCGCTCACCACGTGTATCTCTTCTTCCTTTTGGGCTCGTTCCTCACGTTCGTCAGCGTCGCCAAGAATATCCTCGATTTGATTAAGCTTGATCAGACGGCGATCGGCACGGTTACCTCGAACACGATGAAGTTCGGTTGAACTCTCGATATCTTGGTCGGAGTCATGAATGTCACGCGTGGCATCGTAGGCCTTCTCGATCTTGTGCTCGAGGTCGGGCGTCGTTTGATAGGCATCACGAGGCATCAGAGAGAATTCTCCGATGAGGATAATAACTGGCACGATGGTGTAGGCGAAGAAGAACTGGTTCGGCGTGAAAGAGCCGTCCGTGGCTTCCCACGCGAGCTGATATAGGAGCAACACAGCGGCCGAGGCATCAAAGCATCCTGTGATGACCGCAACGATGAGACCGGAGTACTTGGGGAAAGCATTGGCTAACCGGAAGCTAGGGACAAATAGAAAGGTGCCACCAATGGACAACAAGACATTGCCCATGATGTACCCGTCGAATTCAGGAATGGCGAAGGCGTAGCCCAGAAGCACGCTGCCGGCAGCGATCAGTATGCTTGCGGCGATATAGCACGTGCGTCGTCCAAAGTGGTCCAAAGTGTAGCCTGCGAATAGCGCCGCGATGTTTGCTGTGACAGAAGCAGCAGCAAAGAAGAGGTTTAGACGCATATCCTGTTCGGGACAAGGAACGTTGATCAAGGATTTCCCGTCGACGTGCTCGGCACCGCATAGTTCACTGTAGACACCCTCGGCAATCAGGATGGGTTTCAACGAGGCGAAACCAAACACTATGCCCGATGCGAGACAGCACATAGTAGCGCCAAATATGACCTGTGCTGCACATGAAATTTAGCACCACGAGCTTCAATCCAAGACGCGAACGTCCATGGAATGAAACTTACCCAAACGCCTTGCAGCTGATACCTTATAAGCAGCGATGTGTGGCAATGGCTCGACAATTTCCTCAGGGTAGTCAACAGCATCAATAGCTATGAGGGGGTTGTAGCTCAAGGGACGCCACAGTCCTCCGCCGAGGTCGTCATGGTCTCCTGTGACCTCGCGGTCGACACCTTCAGAAGCGGTAACACTACATTGGAATAAAAGTTAGAAAATCCAGACCAAGGAAAATAAATAGATGAAAGCTCAAAACTTGAACGGAATGCGCATGTACACAGAAACAACATCTTCGCGAGGCTAAGGAGTAGAAAAGCTACAAACTAGGACTTACTGTTGGGCGAGAGACATGGAACCTTCCGAAGACGGTGTTGAGGAGTTGTCGAAAGATGAGGTGTGAAGGAACTTGTTTGACGATGCCTCCAAGGGAGAAGAGCTTGGTTATCAAGTCGTTGGCAGACAATGCCACCAAGTGGAACCAGCCGGGTTCCAACAGGAGATAAACCGGGATAGCAACCGTAGTTGCCAATGCACGTAAGAGAGACACGAGAACTAGGTTGTCTTGTGGTTTAGGGAGATGGGGAAGTGGAGGTGCTAGTGGAGGTCAAGACGGGATCATGGGAACATAAATTCCGTCTTTACGGCTCCAACGCGGACGGAGCGCCGTGCTCAGCATTGCATTGTGCTCGGCAACTTATCACACACGGGGTTGCCTACAGCCAACATGGGATGAAATCGCGATGACATTGTGGCGAGATCGGAGGCGACGCGGCATTGTTTTACCAACATGTATGTGGTGAATGTGCAACAGCCACCCAAGTCGATCCTACGATGTAGGTAATGCCTCATAGCAAAGTCGGAAAAGCTTGTAAACAGGTTCAAATCCAAAATCCTTCCCAGATGGAATCGGGCAAGTTATCACACAGCTTGATGCCAAGGTAGGCAGGTCGAGACTTATACCTCGCCTATGGCAAATGGCTTGTCGCCTAGATGCTTGTCTGTCTACACCATTTCGAGTGCAGACTATGTGCTTAGCCTGATGGCAAGAGATCGAAACCGAAGCACAACATGGATTATTAGCAAATCGTTTAGGAAAACGGCTCCACCACACGGGTACCGACCCAGGAAAAACAAGGGTGATTGTTTGCCGCTTCGTGGAGTCGTATTGCATGATGCACGTACTCACATACATACACATACTGTACATGTAGGTCGGGTAGCATTTGGCATACTACTACTGTACTACGTATGTCCGTGGTGTCGGTCAGTCGGTCGATCTTCAATCACCAGTAATGCAGCAAAGCAGTCCGGACATAACGTGGGTGACGCAAGGAAAACTGTCGTCCTCATGTCTCAACCCGCTTAGCATCCCGTTGGTGGCATCTGCCCAGACCATCGCGCAGCGAGGAGGCTGGATAGAGAAACCAGAAGAATCAACGGTTACCAAATAAGGCAATGTGCCAAGCATTCGAAGCGAAGGAAAAAAAAAATCGCTAGGATATGCATTAACTAACGCTCATGGCATTATGACGTTAGTTCCCCGTCTTCAACACGCACGTAGCATCTGAGCGCCACATTGATAGCTATACTTACTATAGTATGGCATGTTCGGGCAGCTAGATTCGGTCTATCTGTAACCATCTCGACTATTGACAATTGGAGTGATTTTAAAACGGTCGTACTAGGTACTAGTAGACACAGGCAGGTCAGACAGGGTCGGCAAACTGACGAGTCTAGATGGCCCCAGATCACCATTGGCGGACATGGGCAGACATTGGCAGACATACTTAGGCAGAGGAGCGGGGTGCATGAGTGCCGCCTACATCGGCCTTCAGTCGTACATATTACTCCGGACATGTAGGTAGGTCGAGCAAGTGTACGCGCGACATACGACACGGCATGTTCCATCCCTCGACGTCCATCCTTGCGCCAACGCCATGCCGTGCGACGCTCCAGGGGAGTTGCCGTGATACTGCCTTCCCATTCTGTCTATTACTATGTACGAGACTGTCGCCGCATCTCAATCCCATCCCTACGGAGTACCGTCATTGGACGGGAGGAAAAGCACCGTCGCTATGCAGATAACTCCGAAACTATAGGCCAATTGAACATGGGTTTCGCGAACCCGAGATCTCTGATCAGCGCCCTCAGGCATATTCAAAGGGCGGCAACGGACGGGGGAAGGTCATGCATCAAAGTACGTGGAGCTCCCACATCACGATACATGTGGTTTTTTGTTCGCCGTAGATGCCCTCCAAGCAGCTCAACTTAGCCGATCCTTCGTTCTAGGCCGAGCTAGCGGATGGCCTAGACAAGGGGAGCTTCATGTTAGCTCACCCTTGTACGCTAAAAACTTGTCTGAACCACCAAGACCCGACGATAGTGGGATGGTGGTTCGTGTCTATAGAGCCCCGTGATCCAGCATCTAATCTCCAAATGTTGAACCCAAAATTAACGCACACGAGACTCTTACCTGCTAGTTCATTTCTGCCTAACTGAGCACATTCTATGTATACATAGTACACAAGGTGATCTGGTCAAGAACTCAGCTCTGATCAAGGATGAGATTCTATTGTAACGTACTGTTTCATAGAGAACAATGCTAGCGTAAGTATCGAAAGAATTGAATATGACTAGTCCTTCAAAACCAACTACGTAGTTATCTTGCTACAAAACGAAACCCGGAGGCCGAGCAATGTATAGTACCATTTACAGAGATAGGTAGGGGCAACGTGCAGGTTCTTCATTTATTCGGCCAATGTTGTCTCACTCGCCTCTTAGCCGCCTTCCGAGAGCCGGCTCTCGGGTATCGGGTGAGTTTCCCCGCAAAGTAGTCACCAACCAGATGGACAAGCTTCAATGTTGGTTTATTGATGAAATATTCCGCTACGGTGCATTTAGTACAGCTCCAAAAGATATGAGAAACTTGGCAGATCTACCTAGCGAGAACTGCCACACCTGAATGGGGTAAGTAAATTATAGATGCACATGCTACTGATTTCATTTATACGCACTCACCTGCTTACTTAAACGGATATATCTCGGAATAGATAAGGGAAAGGGGTGGGTGGGGCCTCTATAGGGATATCAATTCTTATGAAGAAACGAAATGTGGTTTTATATGTACCTCTATGGTAGTTATTATAAGAGTCTTATATCGGCCTGGCAACAACCCTCATTGCTCTGCCTACATTTCACTGCTTTCTATATTAACACAAAATAGAGCTGCCAACTACTTTTAGATTATTCGTCAAGTGAGGTAAAGCTAGACTAGTTCCTACAAGAGTAGCATTACTTCATACGTATTTCCACTCCCGTTCACTTTAATCTAGCTTGGATTATATACGGAACTTCACATTTGTGAGCACGTGCTCGTTTCAATATTGTTGTGAAAAGTAAGAAAGACACATGAAACGCCAAGGCGCTAAAGGAGCCCAAGCAAGTACCGGTACTGTAAGGTGATTGCTAGCGATATCAAGCAAAGCTGTACAATACTATTCGACATGCAACTCGAACTCCCTTACAGCCGAATCCACAGGCAACCTTTCAGATTACTTAGTCAAGCTTGCTCGCCGCAGCTCTAGCCTCTTCGCCAAAATCAACGGGTTGGCCTCCTACCATCGTCCGGGCCTTCATGTCAGTCCCATTCTCCAGGATTACCTTCTTCACGAGGAAACCCCGCATGAACAGATCGGACGCAAGGGCATTGACCTGGGACAAGGGAAGTCTAGGGAAATCGACCACGGCGCCGCTGGCATCTTTCATGGCGCCGGCTTCTGCGTCCCAGGTCCACTCCCACTGGTAATTGGGGTCGGCATAGGCCCAAGGATTAGCGAGCTCTTTGCATTTGCGCGTGGCGCCTTGAGGCAAGAAAGGCAGCACGTAGTCGGTGTACGTGGTTTGCACAAAGTCATATGTGAAAAGCAGCCCATTGGGCGTCCGGTCAAGGTCTATCTTTGCGATGATGGCCGTCGGAGGCTCGTGGTAATGGAAGTCGGGGTAATTCATGACATGGCGGAGGATAGTGGCGTAGATTGTGCCCGCCTCATAGACTTGGGCTGGTGTGGGATGCTCGTTGTTAGGCAGAAGCATTTTGTCGATGATCGTTGATTACCTAGGTAGTATTTGAGTTCGACAATAGGATTATGTACCTAGATGCTGTTGAGCAATCTCACACCGATAGACACACCATCTCAAGCAGTCCCAAGGTAGATTATCCGATGTTTACCCTCAATGCCACTACCTAGCTTGTACTGATCTCATTCGATGAGCATAGACGACTTTCTTTCCTTTCGTTTATGTCAAATGACGTCAAGAATGTTCCCCCTTGACTATAAATGCTTGGCATTCGCCTCTACTGTAGCGTTCTTCCCGCTATTAACACTGGTATTAGCATAGATATATAGAAAATGCATACTACTTTTAATGAAATAATTATCATGATCTCAAATATGTGCGTTTAGAACAATCTTGAAGATGATAATACATAGTAATCATTTTGATAGACAATACATATATATATTCCTGCTATCCATTTTCTATCTATACATAACCGTACCGTCTAACCCAGGACTCCCCCTTCGTTCTTTTGTGTTTCCCCCCTTTCCTAGCTAGTTTCTCACTTTCCTTTAGAAGCGCTGCGATCCTAAGGCTACAACAAAGAAATTTTCTGTATGTAACCTTACCCTCGACACCAAGACATCTCGAGACCCCCGTGCAACGGCAAATATCATACAAGTACTCCGCAAGGAGTGTGGGACGTGTTAAGTTTTGTATAGCTATTCCGCCTACAATACTAACACTTTTTAGCTGGTCCAGGAAGAGGAGGGCCACTGAGGGTGACCTACGGTGAGTATCCTCAGTTTCAAGCGCCACCATTAGCATTTGGCAGAGCAATTTCGAGAGCGCCATGACTTGTCTTCCAGCTTCTTGGGCGCTGGTTCCGGACAAGCGGTTTTTGGCCATGGCCATCCTCCCTCCAAAACCATTTGGTCATAAATAGCATTCACGCACATATCGTTCCGGCCGAAATGCCAATAATAGATCAATTTTCCTGCGCGGTTCATAGCCCATGCCACCCTTATGGTGGGTTGTGAGAGCTGGCTCAGGTCAAATCGGGATGCTACCTGAGTGCGGAGCGCCACGACTTCAATGGCAGCATACCAGTGGAGAGCCTCCTGTCGGTCTTCAAGCCGCGATTCAAGGAAATAATTTCTTTTGACTGCCCACTTCTTGTCGTCTCCTCTTTGATACTCTGTGAAGTCATGATCAAAGAACCCCTCCTCTCGTATGATGTTCGTATGATCCCAGTGGAACCCACGGGTCATAAGCAAAGGTACGTTGTTGCACTTCACCTTCACCAAGGCCGTCCATTCTTGAGTCAGAGGTAGCTGTGAAGGATCAGGGCAATATATGAAGAACACCGATGGCTCCTCCTCAAGTTTATCATACGAGTTTTCCCCTGGCTCCGACCGCGGTATTTCGGGTTCAGGTGTAATAATGGACATGTTTTCGTACGAATGAGGATTGGTGTTGATTTCTTCTTGGTGTTCTCGTTTCTCTGTCTTTGTTATCGCCCGTTTAGTATAGTAGTGCCTTCGGGTAGTTGTAAACTAGTCTTTGTAATCCTATTAAGAGGATATAGATGTCTGTTTTGGAAAATCTGTCTGGAGACGTGATATGGGAAAGCTGATGGGTAGCTCGGGGGCATCAAAAGTTAGGACCAGATTTACCGGGGTGTGCCTTATTCAGCTACCAACAAGAAAGAGCGATTGCAGGTCGATTTCGACAAGGAAGGCGAATGACTGAATATAGGAATGAGCTACCTTGATTGCTGACGCATCGGCGCCTGTCACTTGTGATCTCATTGTTAAGAGCAGACTGAATGTAGCCCGATAACTAGCCACTTCTCTGTCGCCACTTACTAAAGAAGAAGATATTTCTTTGCCTTGCTTGAAGGTTCCATGGAGCCCCCAAAACCGAGTATCTAGAGAGCCTACACTGGACCATCCACTTTAGTTACGTTACCAAAGCGCTCCAATGTTGAGTATACTGCCCAAACAAGAAAATATTTCACATTTAGGCAGCTCCGCCAAGATTTCTGCCCTAGGGCACCAATGACTGTCAAATATAAAGTAGACACGTAAAACTTCGAGCAAGTTCGCAGACAATTAATTGGAATAGTAAGGTTCTCTGACAGTCGGTATATATAATTATGTTCGAAAACACAATAAAAGGGGGTTTCAAGTAGGGCTGGTCGTATTCCCATAGAACGGCAGAATACATATAAAAATCTGTAGGTTTCAATCTAAATCGTAGTGATTTATCATGGCACTCACTCGGCATCGCTTAGCCGCCAGACGGCGTGCTTAAACGAAATTTCCCAATAAACTCAAAGTGTTTACCATGTACCTTGAAGAGATGAGTCAGCAGAACATCCCACAGAGTTAAATACACCTAAAGATACAACTATAACATGGGGACAATCCGGTATCGCCTCATAGATGCAAAGCATCTGCATGAGTGCTTGCATTGATTTCGCTTACGGCATCAACCTTTCTTCACCTTCCACGGAAGAAAGTGCCAGTCTAAAGCATTGGTCAATTTAACAACAGTCACGTGATATGGCGTCGCGTTCGAGTCTCGCCACGGTTTAACAGAGTCGACCACGCGCCCTTTGACCGAAATGGCCGTCTGAGTCACTCGTCTGCCCTTCTCAAAAACCTTATGTGATTTAAAACGACCTTGTAGCCATCAAGAAGTGATTCGGACATCTTTCCATCAAAGTGCGACATCTACGTCCATCAAATCACTTACCAGATACTGAGCGCTCGAAGCTAAACTTATAACTCTTCAACAGCATACACCCTAAAACAATCATGGCTCGAGTAACAATGCGAAAGCACACGCCTAAGCCTATGACAAAAAGGCACGATCTCAAAGTTCAGGAACTACAATCCGTCTCAACCCGCAACATCACATTAGAAACCGTGCCAAGTCCCGAGGAAATGGGTCCCCAGCTGCAACGCATCGCAGCGAGCGACCGCACAGCCTTCGAGAAGAAAGTCTGGACACTTTTGTGCCAGATCCCACCGGGAAGCGTCTCTACCTACGGGCTGATGGCGTCGCATCTCAACTCGTCACCGCGCGCCGTCGGCAACGCCCTACGGAGGAATCCCTTCGCCCCACAGGTGCCGTGCCATCGCGTCGTGGCGACTGGCGGCGCCCTCGGCGGGTTCAAGGGGTTCCCGTCTAAGAACGGGGAGGGCGTCACCATCGGCGAGAAGAAGCTGCTGTTAAAGAGGGAAGGTGTCAAGATTGATGAGAAAGGGCGCGTACTCGGAACACCGTGGAGCGGATTCGTGTCTTGACCCCCTCTTGAACCCAGTGGGGCGGATGCGTGAGATTACCAAGTATGAGCGAGGCGTTTTAGTCAAGTATTCTGTGCTGGAGGAGGATAGGGAAATTGCATTTCGGGAATGTTTTTGATACGAGACGCTGGGATTTCGGGTTGCATGACGATGAGATCATCAGGCTGTGGAACCTGATGAAAGCAACGTTGTACACTAGGCAGCACGTTAGGGCGCGGAAATAGGATTAAAATCCTCAATGGGATGATCGAGTGTCGCACGTAACTAGATCAACGGCCGATTGCCGCTCGATATGTCCGGTTTCCGCTTCGTGTCACTCCGTCAGACCCCCGCCAGTCTTACCTTCTGGCGTCAGCGACATCCGCATCGCCATGTGGATCGACGTCTACTCAGCCCTGCTTACATCTCTGGTCCAGCTCTCAACCCCCTTTAGCAACGGAGTTTCTCATTCGATGATGAGAATGAGAAGAGTGCTGCCACATGTATGTCTCATTGTCGGATAACTTGAATGAAGCCAAATGAAACCTGGATAGCCACAGTACGTAGCTTCGGGCGTCTCCATATCAAACTCTGTTGAAAAATGGAGAGTTCTTACATAACTGTATGACAGATGATCAACATTCTCTAGCCTCATCCTATCTAACTAGCCATCTAATATCTAACTAGCCTCGTACTATCTAAGTGGTAATTACGACCCTAAACTCAAACGCGCCCTTGAAGCGTATATCCGGCAAAGAAGTCCAAAATAAGAGAGCTCGCGTTGAATGTAGCAGGTCCCGTCCCATGCGCGATCGAATCAGCATTAGGGATAGTAGCAGGCCATGAATGGTCAACATGATTCCCGCTATACACAAGCCGCACCAAGTCTTGCGTATCTCCGGATCCGTAACTGTAGATCGTCGCATTATCCGCAGCACCCGAGAGCGCTCCCACAGCCTCCGGCTCACTCGCCAATCCATCTCGCGCGGCCCACTCCTCCACAAAATGCGGTATGAAAGGCAGACACTCTCCAGAGCGCGGGCCACCGCTATACGGGATGGTATGATCGTCTCCGCCATGGAAAACGAGCATGGGGGTGTGTTTTCGATCAGGCTCGCAGGCAGCGGATTTTAAGGTAAGCGGCATGCATTCCGCTTCGGGGACGTCGACATAGTACGCCCCTGAGACAGGCGCGAACGCCGCGAAGCGCCCCGACGAGCGTGCGTCGCACGCCAGGTTGTTCGTCATCAGCCCGCCCTGCGACTTCCCCGTGGCGTAGATGCGCTGCGTGTCGATGCAGAACCGCGCCTCCATGTCTTCCAGGATCTCGAGGACGTACGCGACATCGTCGACGTCGTCCGGTACCTGCGGCGCGCCCTGCCAATAACGCCCTTTGTTCTTGCCGTATTCTCCTGAGGAAGGATATACGACGATGTGGTGGTTTTTCTCGCCGCTGGAGAAAAACGGCGTCGTCAGGAGGTCGAGGTCCGCCTGCGACTCTGGCGTCCTCGTGGCTCCGTGAAAGGATAAGATGAGGGTGGTCTCCTGATTTGCGTCGTAGTTTGGTGGCACCCAGAAGAGATATTTCCTCCCACTAGGAAGAGTGGCGTTGAGCCGCTTGTTGAGGGCAACGTCTGGCTCCTGACTACACCCGGTAACACTGTTTATAGAGCCTCGGTTTATGACCGAGCCTGAGCTCATCCCAACGAGGGCTAGTCCCACCTTCAAGAGCTTCGATACAGCCATTGTGATAGAGGTCACGACTTAATAAGTGTAATTCATACTTAGGTAACAGTGTCTGTGAGATTGAGAGCAGATGTCACGTCGTGTCCGCCCTCTCTTATATGGATTTGTAGCTCCTGGCCTAAACTTGATTTGATTTCAGATCAGTGGTGTTTCACAGGCCCCTCCGCATGTTATGTCAGATTTTGGGTCATGGTTGACCTTCAGGAGAGTGTATGTGCCGGTGACCCGGCCGTTCTTGATTTACCGCATTCTCCCGAATTATCAGAACAACGCGCTGTTAGATAATCAACGTGGCGCTTTCTTGATTAGGGTAAATTCCCACATAAATTTGGGCTCTTATTTGATCCTTAGGCTGAGAATAGTGGGAAAATTACGTGATAGAGTAGAGGATGCGATATCTGCATGTGGCTATTCCCGCATGACCTTCCTGCAGCTTGGTTGATACTTCTCTCATGCTGACATGCGGTAGCGTGTTGATTGCTGCCGTCATGCCGAAATCATTTACCTTGTCCACGGCCCTGGAGACAGTGTTTTGGTACTGCTAAAGTCTCGGTAATTATTGCACCAGGAGACCTTAGGTTGCGATACTCACAACGTCTAGCACCTAGCGCTTCCCTCACTGTCTCATAGTCTCAAGTTGGTTAACTGAACTCTCAAGAATTGCATGAAATATTCATTAACGGACTTTTCGAACTGTTTCCTCAATCGATCGTTACCATTTTCTGAAAAGAAGGCTCAATAGGTCATATCAGCCATGAAGTGTGTGAACAAGTAATACACACATGACCGACGAGAATACGTTATTGAAGATAAATTGACACTGCGTTAACACTGTGATAAGTGGAGAAACTATGAAGAAAAAGCTCCTCACCAGAAAAAAGAGTTGAATTGCGCAGGCAAAACTTAAGTGTATTAATTACATATAACTCAGGTTGGTGAGCTTGAGTGGCTGTCGCAAATGTCAGTTTCATGCCAAGGCCACGGTCATTCTTGCATACTCCTTCCATGACATTGACTTAGAATGGTAATCCAGCAGTGGCATGGCCTTCCATACTCAGCCTTCCCCAAGTTCATTCCTTAAAATCGAAGTTGTTTGATATCCTTGTGTGTAGGCCCTGGCCCCGCTGGTCGAGCTCCGTGACTATGAGAAATCGCAAGCGACTCAAGCAATAAAGCAGATATTTGCTACAAGTGACTCCGAGGCTACCACATTAGAAAAAGCTTGGCTTAGTGAGGACGCGGTATTCGACATAGTCTTCCCCGTCAATAGTAATAATAGCGCCCTGGCTCACGAGCTTCCCCGAAAATGGACCATTTTGTTTTCGCTCATACTTAACCCCCATATGAATCTTAGCGTCCTCAATTCCAGCACGAATCCGACTTTGCTCCTGGGATGCCCAAATCTTCTGCATCCTGTCGCGGTTTTCTTGGAAATGATGCCGATGATGATCCACCGGCTCAATTGGAGTTGGATTTCCCACCGGGTATCTGCTCTGATGTTGTCTATCGTGTCGCATCTGGACAGCTTCCATTCTGGCAACCTCACGCGAAGCTAGACCCTGCACCCTGTCAACAGGGTCTATGCTCGTAGGACGAGGATAATGTTGAATGGTCGGATCTGGAAGGGGGTGTCGGAGCACAGGGGCTTCATTTCGAGGCAAGACATCGCGCCGGGGTTGGTTACGCAACTCATGGCCTCCAGAGTTAGGCTGGACATTTGCGTGTTCCTGAGTCTCCTCTCTCTCTGCGGCCATGGATTGACGGGCCAAAACACTTCCAGAAGAAGTTTGCCCGCCGCGGTTCATATGCGCTACACGGGTCTGAGCTTCAAATACGGCCTTAGTTTCATTGTCAACTTTTTCATCTTCTTTTTCTCCAGCATCGATCTGGCTCTGGCGAACGCGGACATATTCTTTCATCTCAGGCCTGGTTAAATGTGCAATGTGACGTAGAAACATGACTTCTTCATACGGGATCCACAAGGCACCGGCTCCAGCGGGAAAATTGCCGTCCACATAGCGACCATCTAATGTTTCACGAACTAGCTTGACTCGAAACATATCGTTAGCGCCTAGAATACCGTACACGGCATGTCTCTCCCGATCATCCTCCACCGCCGATTTGGCCCAACAACCTACGAGGATGCGAGTAGGCCGAGTACCGGGAAGAGAATCTAGCATTCCTGGGTAAGGTGGTCGCACGGCTCCAGTAGGGGTGGCATTTGTAGCAGGCTGGGTGGGATTGGGGGTTTGTGGTTGCCCTGGTACACTGTTGGGAGGGCGCTCCGGAGCAAGACTACCGTTAGTACGACGACGCTTTGCGTCATGGCGGCTAATTTGGGCGCTGTCGGGGATCTCTAAACCATAGGCTATAGAAGGCAGCTGGGCCGTTTCAGGAGCAGGGGCGGCCTGGAGACGACGGCGCGCTTCATTGACGGCAAGAACCTGTGCTTCCTTTCGAGCTTCCGGGGTTTCACTGGGAGGCGCATCAGAGCGAATCTTCACATACTCTTTGATTTCATTGTGATCGAGTCCAACAAGGTGATCATCGAAGACAATCCTCTCAAATGTGACCCAACTACCTCCAGGACCAGGCGGAATTGGGAAAAGACGAGAATTGATCATTTCCCCTGAGCGAGTCACGTTTTGAATACGTGTACGCAGGCGATCCCTAACATCCATAAAACCGATGACTGAATGTTTGGCATTTGCATTTGGAACGGGCGAATCGCGCCAATATCCCAAAGTAATACTTTTGGAATCGCGAGCGCCTGCGACCGCGGGTTTTCCCTGACTACCACGAGGTGTACCGACGTCGTTCGTATCCTCATTGACGCTCGTGTCCATCTTGTCCTCACCTAGGTCACTATATAGAGAGGCGCGCTTTCGCTTTGGATAATGAGATATGGGTTCTTCGTCCTCAGCATTAGTGGCATCAGGATCTTCGGCATCTGACACAACTCGTAGAGGTGATGGTTTATCGCCATCGCCATGAGTTCCAACTATAATCTCATCGCCTAGCATGTCTGGGTTTACACTTGAAACAGAACTTGAGTCCGGCGGGCTTAAATCCGCACCATTAGCGACGTCGTCTTCGTCAACCTTGGGAGGATTAAGAACAACTCGACTACCGCCAAACATCGTTAGCACTCCATGACGATGAACTTTTTGGTCAAATCGTGAATGAGTTAAAATATCAATGCATAGCTACTAGTCGCGTACAAAAAAGCAAACAAAGTTGTGATGGCTTCAAGTAGGCATGCTCAAGTTGCTGAAGTAGCAATAGCTATGGTATAGCAACCTTTGAGATAAATAAACGATGGCATGTAGAGTTCGATGTTTTGTGATGTCAGAGTGATGTGAGATTTGTGAAGGGATAATGAGATTGAGGTGAACATCAAGCTCTGCCAAGAGTGGCTTCTCACATGAGCCCAACAGGCCAATGAAAGAAAGAAAGAAGAAGAAGAAGAAGGATAAAAAAAAATTGTGACAGAGATGTACAGAATAAGCGAGTAATTACAGATTCCCACGGTTTCGCGGCTTTGCCCAAATCCAGGTGAGGTATAAAGAGTGAAGGGGATGAATTGCAGGTCCTTACCGGCGTAATTGATAGCGAATTTTGCGTTGGATGATCATACTCGATCAATTACCGACATCTAGCAGAATGAACTGGGGGAGGCGAGTGGAGGGGGCCGGATCGAGGCAAGGGACAATGTGCAGTGGTGTGGATGTGTGTGTGTGTGTGTGTGTGTAAAGAAGACCTAGTATAGAGTTTGCGAGAAACGGCAGTGGCAGGTAGAGCGAGGGGGAAGTTGCGGGTAGGAAGCTAAAGACCTGGTTGCAAGGCAATCGCGGCCGAGCCACGAAGTCTATCTGCTGCCGGACGCAGCCGACGAGTAAAACCAGGCCGGCCCGTGACAGACAGAGTGAAAGGAAAGAATGCGAGAGGACTGGAAAGAAGCAAATGATAGACCGCTGCGCAGCCGCGACGCCTGAAGACAAGAGCAACAATAGGAGATGGAGGGAGACGAGGGTAGTAACAAACAGAGAAGAGAATTGAATAACTTACAAGCCCGCAGACGAGTCTCCGTCGGCTTTGTCACCGGTGATAGGTGGCGGCACGACTTTCGGCTCATCCACACTCGCGCTATCCATGGCGGAAGTGTGGGTTTGAGGTTTGGGTGTCGGATCGTTCATGAGGCAACTGATGATGGTGCTACCTGTGACGTGTAGGCGCTGGCAGCGAATGTGCCCGTTCACAGAAAGGCTACTACTGATTAAAGGCGAGAGAGGCCACTCGAATGTGATCGCTTAGGCCTGACTCTCCAAATACTACACGAAGGGATTAACAACTGTAGGGCTGAGGGCAACAGAGTCTACCACACATAAATATTAGTAAAAAAAGGTTGGAGAGTTGTGACGATGATGGTGATGACTCTTAACTATGGAACGTGAATGGTATACGCGAAAGTGCATTGAATAGGAAAAGTTAAACTTTCAATAGTCAGGTAAGTCAAGGAAGGCGTGGGCCAGCTGCCTTGAATGGGGAGCGCTCGGGGCAACCAAAAGACAAACAAACCACTTACTCGGCTAGGAATGATAAGCCTATAAAATAATTCGACACAAACGCAAGACCAGCAGTGAATGGCCGAATTGAATGCGTTGTGAAGTGCGACGCCCGGGCCTATATAATCAAGCCGGGGTATATGCGCGTTGCTTGTCAATCTTGCACGATATCCGCAGACAATGACTGATACACTGGACTGCTCGAGAATTCACGCCTTGTTCTGTCATCTCGAAATTAGTTATTGAATTAGAATGGACGGTTGATGATGCAATTGTATTAAGAAAGAGACGAGGAGTATGGGATGTCAATGGGATTTCTGATGATGAGTTAATATGGCATCTGCGTAGGTTAGGTAAGTTGAGGTGAGGGACATGCCTGCGAATAAGCCTCGAGCTGAGAATTTACGAAAAGCGGGGCGTAGTTGAAAGCAATGCGAGGCACAGGCACAGGCACAGGCAGAGGCAGAGGCAGAGGCAGAGATAGAGGCAGAGACACTGCTTGGACGACGACAAGTAAATGCGACCGTGTTCATCTCGCACTACCAAGATGATATCAACGGCCGGTGCAATATAACGAAATGTGGGGCATTGGATCGAACAGGCTGTCTGCTTATGGAAATACCCAAGTTGGAATATCCAAAATCTCAAATAGGTCAAGGTAGTTCTTCCGATGCGTAGTAATGTCAATGGGCCGAGTTGACCTGGTTGGTGACAATGGAGAGTTGGGGAGAAAAAAATGAACAGTACTTCGTGATGACAAGGGTAATCAATGAAGTGCTTGAGTGCTGAAGAAGAAGAGGAAGAAGAAGGGGAGGGGGTGACTGTTATGAGGATAATCAAGCGTGTAAGCTGGTACGACTAATGGGCATGATGGGTCTACGCGGTCGGAAGGTGAAGCAAGCTCGACAGAGCAGGTATGGATGCAGGGGTTATAACGCGACTCAAGAATGCAGCGCAACTCAATGAGCACGCGCGAAGAAGGGAAACTGGAGTTTCGACTATTGATGCAAAGGGGGGGGAAGAGGCAACTCCGGCGGCGACATACCTGATGGCAAGGAACCTAGAAGTTTACTACTATGGAAGGGATTCTGGTTGTCAGGATCATAGTTAATGGGCGAAGAGGAGTTGCCAACTGTGGTGGTTGACCATTGATAGGTTAGATGACAGACAACAGGCCACGGATGACACGAGATACCCCGGTAGGTAAGTCTAGTCTGATGTAAGTCGGTAGTTTAGGACCGGGTGGGCGAGTATGTGAGAACAAACGAACGAGGGGAAAGGCGATGGAAACAGGAGAGAGAGAGGTAAAGTTTAGGGTAAGTAGGTCAAGTAGGTCAAGAGTAAGTAAGTAGAGGGAGTGGGACGGGTTGGGTAGTCAATTAAGTGCACTTGAAGTGCATAGGTAGATCAAGGGCAGGCTTGGTATGGTAAGGCAAAGAAAGGAAAGGAGGGACAAGAGTTGGTTGGGGTTTGGGTTGGTAATTGGAAAAGGAACATAGGAACATGGGAACATGGGGTAATAATAATGGGCAAATGAGCCGGCAAAAGTAAAAGCAAAGGAGAAAAAAAAAAAAAAAAAAAAAAAAAACTTAATCAAAAAAGCACACAGTCCCAGTCCCAGTCCCAGTCGCAGTGCCAGTCCCGTCAGTTCGTTCCAAGTCGCTCGCTCGCTACCTAACGTCGTCCAGCTACCAAGACTACAATAATGTAGGTACAGTCAGTCGCTACGAGAAACCCTGGCAAGCTTTTTAGAAACAAACTAATCAACCCTCTTTCAGGCTAGGCTTATCGTCGGAACCCTCGCAGGGGTTGTTAGTTCCAGGGGCCCAATCGCCGTTGGCCATTGTTGGTGCGTCTGTGTCGTTGGGTCATCGTCGTCAGACAAGTGCTCACCCAAATGTCAGGTACTTGCCTCCAGGAGCTACCGAGGTACCTATACTTGCGCGACCACCAAATCGCCTTCGCCAACCGATGCGACGCAGGTACCTACATATGTACTTCCCTACCTACCACCTGCCTACCAAGCAACCTTAAAATACATACATGTAGGTAAGTAGGTACTAGAGTATACCTACCTACTAAGTACATACATACATACATATATGTATGTGTGGTAGGTAGCTATCATAGCTATCATAGAATGTCATGGCATAATACAGGGAGTATAGCATACTAAGTATACATAAATAAGTAAGAGGCCGTACCCAACGTATTACCTCCCCGTATAGTATTCCTACATAGTGATCAACCCCAGCTTTGGATGGCCTGGCTCTCTCTGTTGTCGGTTGGTATTAGTTAGGTCTGGTGCGCAGATACCGAGGTAACATCTGGCGACGGCACCTACATCCAACAACAATAGCACCAATAGTAGGAACAACACCAAGAGGCGTAGGAGATGGAGATGGGAACGTATATTTAGTTAGGTATGTTGTACTTGCCCAGTAGATCTTTCGAAACCACTAATTAGGCAGAAGCCCAAGGTGATTGAATGAATGACTAAATGACTGACTGAAGGATTAGCTGACAGAATTGACTTAAGTAGGAACTTGACGCCCTCATCTACCCACTACCTATATTATATACGCACGTACACACACACCCATACGCGCATAGGTATATATCTATATATATACATATACATATATGTATACAATACCACGTAGGCATAGAAATATATATGCTCCTGGCACAACCTCAGACACACTCAACTGGTGGATGTGAGAATCAACACTTTCATGATTACACCTGATTGGATGGAGTTGTCATCCCTTGCGCGCTTTACGCTACTAGTGTAGGTAGACTGGCTGACGTGACCCGATGCAAGTAATAATCATCAATCCCATACCCAAGTATGTCCGTCAGACTGGGGGGCATGATGGTTATTACATGTATGAAGCACCATCATACAAATCGGCAGATAGACGGATGCTCACTACTGCTGTAAGTACACGTGGTGTCACGTCTCGCATGTATATGAGAGGGCGAGGAACTGTCGAGTCCCATTGCTTGGCTGGTTCTTGATGATCAGATGGTCAATCAACATCATATATACTATATACTAATACCTGCGTATGCATACACATTACCTCAAATTTAGACTAGATGAGACAATTATGTTCTTCTACCGTAACTGGCAGGGTGTACTAGGGGTGCGTCAATCTAGCGCCAGGTCTAGTCCTCCTGGTCCTCATGGTTTAAAGTGGGCGTCGATTAAGCTCGGAGTTTGCGACGTCGTGACGCTGCAACATGGGGTCAGTATAGCCAGTTCCCATGCCCGAAGTTATTACCGACCGCAGCAGCTATCAATTCGTGTATTCGAATTTCACCATATTGGTTATATTACCTCCCTCCTATGATGTAGTTATTCGGTAAAATCGAGAGACTATGGTGAAGCATGCGCACACGTCTAAACTATATAGCCTACCTAGGTAAGCAGGCACCTGTTTAAGTCATTTAAATTCTTTGTCACGAGGATTTAGCCGGAATGAGCGACGGCTTCCATCCTGTTCGGCATTAGAGAGTTTGAATCTATCAAGATCGAGCAAAGGGCAGGGATTGTTGCTGCGTATTTGTAGTATACGATGATATGATGTGATAGGCTATGTATTACTGTAATAAGTCAAGTAGATATTACATATGCGTAGGAATTGTTAGTGAATATGAATCAAGCTGAGAAGGTTTAGGCCCGCACTAACTCTTCAAGGGTTGGGCAACCCTGGACAACCAGAAAGGCACGATATCAAAGTCTGATTGCGTGCGCTAAGCAGTCTTTTTTTTCCCCCGGCTTTTTCTTTATCTGATACTTCTTTGGGGGCGTTCTTCACCCTCTTCTTTCTGCCTCCCGGGCCCGAGGTTTGTTCAAACGGTTTGCTTTGCCTGACCCTTGTTACCCAAGTTCCAGCCGGTGGAGAAGGCATTTATCGAAAGAACGGCGCATAGTCCGGGTGTCTGTCCGGGTGTAGCCAATATAACGAATCATATAACCCAAAAGGGGGTCGATTGATTCTCACTGGATTGGAATGTGACACTCCCTCCTGCTCATTGGAATAAATTCCCCAGCAAACCTCAAACGTGTGACTAACGAGAATTTGCTCAGCCCCCAATGTTGTTGCAAAGGTGCCGAAAGTGCTGAATACGAAGCATACATTGGGTAACCAACGGCAGCCACAGCGTGAAAGACAAAAGACGTTATGTTTGTAAGTGACCAGCTTGACTAATGATCTGCGCCGGATCTCCTCGATTTAATGAGGTGGGGATCGCGGGTTGCTGTGATTCGTACGCCGCAAATGTGTTGCGAAAGGTGGCTGGGCCGTAGTGTAGGCATTCCTAGGTTAGTTTCAATGGCCAATGCATCATGTCAATCCATATTCCACCCACAATAGTGTAGCAACCAGGTGTTGGGAGTAGCCGTGAAGGAATCAATTACGACCGGATTGGGGCGATGCACGTACAACCAACCAACCGAGTTGTTCCCGAGCTGACAGGCTCAAATATAGCCTACATGTGTGACTCTAACCTGTGCAATACACTACAACCTCCTACCTAGGCAAGCAGGTACCTTTAGTCCTGGCCTTTGGGTGATTTTATTGATTTATCAAGGATGGATGTGCGTATGCCTAGATATAGGCGAGAGGCGATAACAGAATAAACCAGATTAATAACGCCATCTTGCTGCATCCATCCATCCCTCGTTGCCAACGTGGCCGAAACAGCACAGAGGCTAGACAGTTAGTTATTACCGCATTGAGCGAATTATTATTAGCCAATGTAATAAAGGGTTGGTATCAAACCGTAGCAGGTTGTAGTAGTCATCTGTACGACCTGCCCTTGGGCAACTATTAGTGATGATGCGTAATGGAATGGAGAGAGATGCATTGCTGTGCAACCTAATCTACCGAGGTAGAGAGTGTCGTGAGCGAAGGAGCTACCTAATAGGCCTAATAGGAGAGCCGAGAAAAAACATTTTATTTTGCCCAAGGTTGCAGGCTGATATGACATGTCACGTTGGTCTTGTCAAAAGCAACGCCGAGTAGAACCAGATATCCGGAGCTAGTTTCAGGTAACGGCATAACAACAAATCGGCAGATGCGCGACCGGTAGTCAAGTACTGGTACACATCCCATATCCAAGATCCACGTCCAGATGCAGATGAGAAGATACAGATACGTGCAACACGATGCGAAGGGCGATTAATCAGCCCGATGATTACTAGATAGGCTGTCAGACAATAGATAGCTGAGTTACCAGTCGACCAGTCAGTAGCTGTCAAGACTTTGATGTGTGCCTGGGCTCATTGACGCCAAGACGAACGCGAATACTCATCAACGGACCGACCTGGGTGGTAGACGTGATTCTGCTGGCTCCCTCTGAGTGGAGACAAGATCCGAATGATGGCATTGAAACAACCTGTTCTAGACTTCCAGCCACAGTGAGAAAATCCTACGATTGTCATGTGATGCTTCACTTCTTCATCTTCTCCCTTTACTTACCAACCGCCCAATAGGCAGTACCGGGATAGGCACATCTCGTATGCGCCAAGCTCAAAACTAACGTCGTTTTTAACACATGTCTGCATTCTACATTCCTCCTCTCAACGCCGGGGCGCAAGCAATCATGGGAAAGAAAGAAAAAGAGAGAGAACGCTCTTCCCAGTAAATAATGTCGCACATGGGGCCCTTCTCTGTGCCACCTCGGGCTCTGCTCAACACAGACGAAGTACTACCCGGCACTTGTCCTAGGTCACTGATAGTCGGCCGATTCAGTGTTTCGATGGTATGACAAACTGCTGCAAACATGCGGCGAAAGAGACTTTCGTCTTATCGCGTCCTTTTTTTGGCATCTGATTCCAGGATTACATATCTGGTGACACGCCATCTGTGCAACGCTCGTGAAATGAAGAGAAAGAGAGGAAGAGATGGAAAAAGTGTAAGAAGGACGGTACCAATAAGAAACGACACTGTGATCAGCATGAAACCCCCAACTACTTGTTTCATATCAAGTCGCGCCAGGGAGTCTAAAGCCAACAGCAAAGAAGAAGGCAACGGCAAATGCGCCACCAACAAAGGCTTCAGAGATACGTGTTTCAGTCACTGTAGGTACAAGTCGGAAAATTGAGAGAGCGACTTGTACTCAAGGCGACCCAACGGGCTGCCGTAATTCCCGGGACAGCGATTGTTTGCGGGGTGCAGGATTTCAACAAACAGTTGTGCAATGTAATTAACTCGGTGCCAATCTTAGCTACCATCGGATAACAAAGCCATCATCGATCCACTTTGTGTGCGCCGTCTCGCAAAGTAGGCCTTCTCGCATCACCGCCCCTTCCCGATAGAAGATTAAAGTGTTCACAGGATGCCTCGGATCGCACTTCCTTTGACAAAGTCCTCTCCCTGAGAGGTTGACCAACAGCTTCAACGCCGCCTTCGCCGCACAATTAGCTACTCGGATGATTGACGCCGCAAGGCAGCATCATGAGGTCCACAGGTATCCAGCCGAGACTACTAACAAGACGCATCTTAACGGCAAATTTTGGAATGATTCGTTGAATGTTTTTCAGGAGTTTATATATCAATCTCTATTGATGGCACAGCACAGCACTCTATACGGTCCGCAACTAGGATACGCGCTCGAATATCAAGAAGTTGTCGGTCAAGCGTCATTACGATGCAACCTTACAAGATAAAGTCTGCCCGGGTATGTGCCTTGGTCGGTGTCGTCCAGTTGCCCTTGCCACTAGTAGACTTACACATGTAAACATGGTTCTCAGAAACCAAAGATAGGACGAATGACGAATTGTGCATGTTAGTGTTAGTAACGAGCAAGAGCCAACAGCATAACTCTAATTGGGCCGGCCACATGTGAATTTTCGGATCGGGCTGCGGCACAAACATGTTAGTGACAAGGGATCCCCTGCATTTAAGAACCTGCAGGAACCCCAATACCCATCACCGGGCTCGCCGAAGACAGTTTTCTCTTTCTCCCTATTTCTAGATGAGACTGCCATCAAGATATTCCCACGCGGATGGAATTATGAGACAAAATACAGAGAAGAGGGGGTGGAGCGAGACAGAGCAAGGCTCTTCAACAAGTGAGGGCCAACAAGCATACCTATTGCTTGGTGATATTCTCTTTAATGGGCTCTCTGTGTAATTGAACAACAGTAGCCGTGGTGAGATGCGCACAGTTTGCGAAAGTTCCATGGAATTGAGTCTAGCCTTGCGCATAGTTGTTGCCAGCTAAGGATGAGGCTCAGTATTCTTAGTTGACTTCTACTTACCTGCATATACTTGTTAGGCAAGTATGACTCGAGTTTGCTTGCCACGGGCCTCAGTTTACAACATGACTTCGGGTCCTCATACTGCGATATTTCTCTCATCATGAACAGGCAAGTACGAGGGCATGGTATCTGCAGCTTCGTAGTTTTATCGAGGCACTAGGTGGCCCCTGCAATGCACCAAGCGAAGATTGGCCTCGTATCTGGTACGACTAATTGATGGGAAAGGGAAACAATGCATAACTAGAGCTTGAATGTATAACGGTATATAGGGACTGTGGATTCAACTTTTTACATTAGCAATATACCTGTATTCAGACCTTGCTCGGAAATTTATGTTACCGACAGGGCACCCTCGGGGAGGAATTTCGAGTGAAAACAACGGGGAGAATCAACCTCCCTGGTACCATGCTTGCCCTGAGAGCCGGGCGTTTCCTGAGAACTAAGAAGGGGTGTTATGAATCGAACGCGAATACTGTCTGTAAAGGCAGCTTGAACAGACGAAGCCAAAGCGGGTAGCGGAGATGTAGTGAATACGCCACCTCCTTCAGATTAATGATCAACTTTTTTCAGCCCGCAGTCCGAACGCCTCTCAAGTGACATATCCCCGCTTCATGAAAAGGTTTCCCGTCTATCATTTGATAGCCGTTTCGCTCTAGAAAGGTACCCTAGGATAGGTAATTCCGAAGTGTTACGTCATGTGCATGTGGCTACCTACAGAGGCACCTAGATCTCCCTCCGGACATTCCCCCAGTTCGGCCTAGGAGGCATGAACCTAGCAAGATATTGAGTTAAAACTAGGTATTAGAAGTATACAGTATGAGATTGGTAACTAGCAGGCTTCAGCTTCATCTAGTATACTCTAGGAGGGAGCATGTGACTATCATACCGGTTGCTTTTTGTTGAGAGCTGATTTAAGACATATCAGCTACAGTAGGTAAAGCTGGTAACAAGGGGTATCTTTGGCGGTTAGTTTTTCATGATGAAATACCTGATTCTCTTTGACCCCCTTTCTCTCCCTGCCACGTCGTGCTGTTTTCCCGCGTAACTGCAGCTTCGTTCATTCACGTTGCCGACTTGGCATCTCTATTTGAGACTCTGATACGATCGCGAATGTCTGTGGCTAGCTACGTGTCTTGGCTTTTAGAGTAAGTGACCGCTTAGCTGCTCATGTGATTTTGTTCGTGCCTTGGCCCTGACGTCCCTCTAGAGATACCTAGGAAAGGAGTTGGAGGGCATAATATTTCGAGGTAACATAGATGTCTCACAGACAAGGGCTTAGATAGCTTTTCGATGCTCCAGAGCATTGGGTCACGTTAAAAGTATCTCCCCAAACAGAAACCATCGTCGAACTATGGCTAGGTGGCAGAAAAGGGTCTCAAACCATGATGCCTATTTCGTGTCCTTGGCAACAGGTGCTGTAGTTATCATACCCTTGGGATGGGCTTTACGCTATCAGCAATTTCCAACTGCTAATTGGTCCCTTTGGGCTAGTTATTGTAACCATGGTCCAGGTTCTTAGCCATCGGAGAAACAACGTAGGGGAAGTGAAAGTTGCCAATCAAATACCTCCTAAATGCCTAAGACTGATACTTTCCTACAAAGGTGGGAGTTTGAAGATTACTGTACCTACATGTAGACAAGAAATCACAAAGCTTCTGGAAATGAATCAGGAAGTCTGGATGAAACACTCTGGCCTGAAAATAGCTCAAGAGCAGTTCTGTTCTATCAAGGTAGACCGTGAGCTAGGAGGGTGGTTCAAATTAATGATAATGTGAAAGAACAGGTGTTAGTGTATATATATTCATGTAGCTTCGTGCTTATGATGCCGTTTTAGCTTTCTAAACCCAGGCCTGATAAGATTGAGAAGTCAGTCCATGAGCCGAGAACGGAAGATTAGCAGATAGTTCATCGGGTGAGAGCCACATGATAGTTGCGAGATTTCGGTGAGACTTACAAGTGGTCTCTTATTGCCAATCCCTAACATTAGATACCATCTTCTTCAAAACAATGATATCGGGTTTCAGATGCACTGAATATGAATTCGTTGTCAAGCGGTGCTGACCGGTGAGAATGGCGGGCTTTACCTACACGGCTCATATTTGAACGATTCCGCAAAGAATTACGTAAGTTGCAGCATTTGGTCCGAGGCAGTGCGAAGATGGTATCTCATACATTAAAAGGAGTAAGGGGCTGTCATGATCTATCCCCCTCTCCCTCTGCCCCTTCCTCTTCCACCTCCACGTCCCCTTCCTGCTCTCCCACCCCTTTTCGCCTTGGGACGTACGCCCACATTTTCATACAGCAACTCCTCACCGAACGCCATCTCGCCAAACCTCATGTAACTAATCAACCCACGATCCACTATAGCAACAACGGCGTTGCGCCATCCGTGCTTAAGGCGCTTGTATACGGCGCCTGCCCCTTGTCTTCCCTCGTCTTTCTCTGGCGGATCCCATGGCGTAGATAGGAGTAGAGTGTCTAATTGTTCGAGGGTTGGGACGCTGGAGTCGCGTGCGTCTACAACTGCCATCTGGAAGTCAGGTGGCGGCGGCTTTGTCTTCACAAAGGGCGAATTGCTCTTCCAAATATGGAAGAAAATCTTGAAGGGAGCTTGTGGTTGAGGTATCTCAGACGGTAGAAGAGGAGCAGGCTTGTGTCGCTGTGCAAGAGCCAGTTGCTCGAAGATAGGTATATACGAACGATATAGGCCGGGTCTCACCAGTGGGCCATATCCTGAACAAGTAGAGCGCAGAGGAAAAGGCTTCTGTATAAGTGAATAGAGCCATTGCCAAAGTGACCGTGACGTTTGAGATGAGGGTGGCCGAGGTGCTAATGGCGTTGCGCGAAGAACTCTGTAACCTGTTCGTCTGAGATTGGAGTATACTTGGTATTTCTCAAGACTGATCTTGCCTCTTTCTCCATCTTTCCCGATGAAAAGCGCATACGCAGCTTGTAAACTCAGGGGAATCCCAAGCTCATAGTCCTCAAGCTTCCTTACATCCTCCTGCGATTCATCTGGTCCCTTCTCGACCGGGAAAACCTCCTCGATCCCTCGGACTGGCCACCATAGATCCAGGGTTCCTCTTTCAATCAGGAATAATGCTTCTTCCGGTAGTAGCCATGTCTTTGATCGTCCTGGACTGAACTTATCGGCAGTTGTGACAACACGGCCCGTCGACGTCAGCATGGTACTTTTATCCGCTTCGATGGCAACGACTCGGTCCCTTGCAAAAAGGCCCCGGACTGTATCGCGACTATTGGCCATCCCACTACCTGATTGCTTATCGGTCGCGGCGTCGGGTATTGATTCACTTTCAGGTGGCATATCAGCCCATCGATCGGGAAAATACCATCCGCATAGAGCATTGCGAGGTTGATGTTGACGGGTATAGCTCAGGACCTCATGCATTGCCGAGCGGCTCGATTCGAGGACGCCCTCTTGCGCGCGCGTGCCATGAGACTCAAAGTCCTTCTCTCCACGTCGTATCGCCCTGCTAGAGGCCTGCGACTTCTTACCGGGGCCAGTAAGAAGCGATGTGAACATTCGAAAGTCTTGGGCCTGGTCGCCATCTTCGCCGTCGAGAAGGCCGTCGTCGCTTGCAGCATTGAGCGAGGCGAGGGGTATATCTTCATCGTCGAATGGCATCTTTGCGCTGGAAGCGACAAGTCGGGGAAATTGCGAAGACCGGGTAAATCAGTTGGTCGGTCATATGATTTCCCAAGTGGTCTGCGCTCATCGAAGCGTCCTCCTACAAGTTATGGATCACACACCCCTTCATCCTACAGTGTATTGCAGAGTGTATTGCAGAATGTCGAAAACGAGTTCCCAAAAGTCTGAGTCGACGCTAGAGGGGCAGAAGCTTAGATCCTAGCTCAAACTTTAGTGATACCGTAGCTCCCTGCCTGACATGCCCCGCTGATAAAGCTGTAGTGGGGCCAAGCATTACCTACTGCTATGTACCTAGGTATCTCACCTGGGTATCGATGGATGGATAGCATTTGGGAATTTGGGATATGAACAAAACAAATATTTAGAGTATGTTGGCATATATAGTAGTACTACTAGGTATTTGAGTACCCGGTGCATCGGTTTATACTCACAGAGTAAAATGATTGAAACAAGTTGATAACAGATAACAGAGATTTTGCCCAAACTCAACCTCGAACAAGGGAAAAAAAGCAAATTTCCCTACTACGGGATTCAAGTTTACCTAGGTAGACAATTAAGTCTACACATTGGTAGGATAGTTGTGTCAGTGGCTGATACAAGTCATGCTAAAACATGATGAACATAACAATACCCAACAGATATCATGTAGAGTATAAAACTTTACGACGCCATAGATTGCGAAAGTTATTATGGAGGGCAGTTACTCGATACAACTTATACCAAGACATGACGCACCTCCTCCAACAGAGTTCATATAACATACAATGAACAACATGGGAGTTTGGCCGAGTGGTTAAGGCGCTGTGTTTAGGCTTAGACTCGATCTAAACTTGAATCCCGCAGTGGGAAACCGCGCAGGTTCGAATCCTGCAGCTCTCATTTTTGATTTTTGGAGAACTTCCTCCCCAAGGAAAAGAGTATATCCGGTTCCCCTGTGTGAATTTTTGGTGTTTAAGGTTACGTAATCCAGCGATTACCTAGGCGCCTAGGTACTCCGCAGACCACCCGCCCAGTCTTGGAACGCCAAATTGGGTTTGCCAGTCTACCTAACATATATAGCATAGAGTTATAGAATAGGATGCATTAGGTTCGAGAGTAATACTTGAACTTATCTATAGCTGGGTATGTTAAACGTTTAGATTAGTAAGTGATTGAAGAGCATCCATCGTCTAGAGATGATCACGTTCATCTTTAGTGGCTGGTAAAATTTCCACATGTCGGTAGTCTTACAGAGCTTACACGACACCATCGCCACTTCTGACAGGATGAGAATCATGGCAATCTGAGAGTGTCCACATAGGATAGGTTACCTTCCTACAATGCCACACGCATTACCCAATCGCCTTGTCCTTTCATGCCTTACGTTCTTGCCATACAAAACAGCTGGTTGAGTAGACTTTGAATTATCTTCTGGCTCTTTGGCTCTTTCTACCGTCTGCGGACGGCTAGGCTAGACTAACTACTTCATGCCCACCAAACAGCCCCTGTTCCGAGATCAGCTCGTTGGGTGCTTTGCATGTGCCCGAATAACAGTAAGCCATTGTACCCTCGGTTGTTCCAGATATACACCCGTCCAATGCTCTCATAGGAACCCCCTAAAGTTGTAGAGCGCCTTCGGAGCCAGGTTCGTCGTTCAGAACGTTTAGTCCAAATATTCGTCCTAGCCCAACAGAGGCCGGCGTGATAAACCATCATAATGACCAGAACCGCCTATGCGCACATTGACCATACTGGGGAATCGCTTTATTCTTGAAACGTCAGAAACCGCTTCAATGCATGAAGACGCCTGAAAAACGCCAATGACACCGATGCGCCTCCCAGGCTTTCTAGACCATGCTTCCCTGCCGTGAACCACCCCGAGCACCCATCAACCCTTTCATTGCCAATCGCAACATTTGACCTGTCCTTCAAAACAAGCAAAGAACACAGCACTGTCGTGGGTCCTCGATATTGGTCCATTTATCCTTCGCTCCATATCAATCATAAATGTGGCCAGTCATTGCCGCAAGCTTGCAATTTGGCCAAGATGTAGAAGTTCCCAATGGCGCCTTCACTTGGCAGCGACCTGAACAGCTCCGGATTCCCATAATCCAAGGTCTCTGAATGATAACAGTAGATATGAATACCGCCTTTCGTGTGTGAGACTTGGGCCAGTATCATGCTTCAAACATTGGCTGTAGGCGTATAACATGATACCATATGATGGTCCCTGCTATAATTGGGACAGGGCAGTCTCGTTCTCTCCGTTTCATCAGGTGATTCTGATCATCTATGACCAAGAAAATGCAAAGCTAATATTCTGGTGCTTAACGGAATCTGGACTGCAGCGATCTCTCCCTATTGGCGGAGGCTGTTATTGCTACCAATTGCTCGCCACAGCATTTGTCATGCGTCATAACGTCCTTTCAAAACGTCATACTTAGCTTTTCCTCATTCAATCAATGGCCTTTTCTGCCCTCCTACGAGGCAAAGCCCTAATGTCGCTAGCGCGTTAGCATCGTTAGCTAATACGATATTTCGTGCTGGGAGCATGGGATTAGCATGGTCGACAGACGAAGCATCTTTCGCTGCTTGCTCGATAGCGTCCATTTCTTCTTTGCAGGCTTGGTGATCCTGGGGACAGATCACAATTGGCTGCCGAAGAGTGATATCTCGGGCTGAGGTCATGCTCGCCTGAAGATTTCGTATTAGTGACTGGCCACTGATTCCAGCAAGATCACAAAATCATGATAGCAGATACGCACCTTGATACTTAGAAAGAATTCTATTTTATACAGAGTCGACGTTGTGGTGAAGGATGTTACCTCGTAATTAGGAAACGCCGGCTGCCCCCTCCGGATGATTCCGTTTGAATCACGCAAGTCTTTATGCGGGAAAATGACATCCATATTGGTCACGTAGCCGTCCTCAGATAACTTTGTTCCCACATTTTGGACATGCTTCTGTATCCGGTTGACCTTCTTCGTCGGTTCGTCACCCTCGGGGTTGTAGGTAATCTCCTCCTCAATGGCCAAGGTAATGCTCTTCACTGTGACTTTTCTAGCTTTCGCCATCCAGTCTAGGTTCGGCGCCAGTTTGATATAAACGGTGATTGGGTCGGTGGGGCCATAACTCCATCTCGGTAATGATATAACAAGCGTGACAATATTATCAGTAGTTGCGATTTTAGTTTCCGGGCGGTTGTACATTCCAAAGGTTGATAATGTGTCGTATCGTTGTAAGGGAACTGGGAATGCATATTTGTTCTGCACACTTGGGCCCTGCTGTACCGTGACGACTAATTCATAGTACGTTTCAGCCGTCCTACTAGGAAGCTGTAACGATGCTGGCGGTATTCTTCTGCTTGTTTCTTCACCCCCTCGTCCGAACGGTATAAATAAGACAAAGGGTAAATCCATGGCGATAACATTCTCCGCCTCCCTACCAGAAGCGCATCTATATAATAACAGCTCTCTACCAACAACATCGGTCGTCTCCCTTCGGGGGGTACCAAGATGGCGCTTGGCCACATTTTCCGCGGCCGGATGAATGGTTTCTCTTCGTTGTAGACATATTCGGACAAGCGAGATGGCGATAGGAGCAGAAATACCCTGTTGTGGGCGAATCTCAACTTTGCCTTCTATACGCGGCTATAGGTCACGTTAGTCTACCATTTTTCTCCTTCGCATGCTAGCTGCTGCAAGAAATATCAAAACACGATGTACGAATAAGCTCCAACTACGACGCCTCTACCGAGAGAATGAAGATAGCAGAGGGTCCACAATGCGACAGCCATGTATCGATACCTAAGTTCAGACCGTCAAAGCCGCAAGCCACTTACCAACGTCGCTGAAATGCCTGGATATCCGACCAAGAAACTGCTGTTTGGTGGGCCCGAAACACGGACGAAGGCGGCCACTCGATCCGTCATGTTTCGTCGCACGAGAAGATCGTCATGAAGGTGGTGATGCTAGAGAATACCGGATACAGCGAGGGCGGGGTTGAAACTTAGTGACGGCAACAACAGCGGCGCAGTGTTGACCACATCTATGCCGTGTCTACGGCCGTGCGCCGGGGGACGGACGAGAAGAATGCGACGGTTGGATGGGTTCACGTTTGGCAAGGTCGGTGCAATTACCAGGGGGCTGAGAGTCGGTGTACGCGGCGGGTGGTGAGCGGTGGGCGGTGGGCAAAGATATCAGGCGATTGGGGACCTCTTCTCGGTAGTGGTTGTTGAGGTCGTTGGTAAAGTCGACGCCCACAACGGCCAAAAAGCCAATTTGCGGAGGGAGGGGTGATTGATGGGAAGCCGAGCTGAAGGCCGGTCTAGTCAGTAGTACTCTAGGTGGGCCTGTTTGTTTGGTGTTCCCGTCAACAGATAGCGTCAGGGCGGCGGCGAGTGCGAGTGCGTATATGAGTGCGAATGCGGCCGGCGGCGGAGATGGAAATGGGGAAAAGCAGCGTGTAGATTGATTGAATGATGGGTTGATTGCCGTTTACAAACTACACTAGGTAGAATTAGATTCCCATTAGTCTGCTAGGGCTGCGAATCGAATATCGCTCCACCACGGGTCCACGGCTAGTGCAGCGAATCCAGACTGTAGAGTAGGTATGCTGTGGCATAGACTGATCCAAGGACAAACCAAGAGCAATCAATCAGCCGGGGGGGATGAGGAGAGGGGGGGATAGAAGGTGAGGAGCAACAAATTGAGTGGCTGACGAAGACTGACTGTAGCATAAGGAAATGGGACTGCACCTATCAGCTTTTACCAATGTGGTCACGGCCGCAAGCTGATTTCCCCACGATGCGACAAGCCCTCAAACACGGTTCTTCGTGATACATGAGAAAGAAAGCGAATGGACGCAAAAACAAAGCAAAGAAAAGAGAAGAGATAGCGAGAGAAATAGGAGCTGACCTGTCCTATCCTATACTACAGCTGTCAGTGGTTTGGACTTTGCAGGAACCAACCTTCCTTGAACTACCTACCTAACTTCTAAGCTTTCTCTTCGACAGCACACACTGTAGCCGCAGTTAGGCGGTCAAGTACAGCACCTGTATCTTTGTATGTATGTATGTAGGTATGGTACGGGAAGATTCCGGATAACCAACCGAGATGAATACAGAGTTTGGATATCAGTAACGGTCATATGCTACGTGGTCTATGCTTAATAATACCTCACAGACCGTTGCTAGATGACAATTTCGAGGAGAATGGAATATTGCTGAATCCACAAGGTTCTCGTTCAGCCAAATCCTCATACCTACCTACATATTACTCCACCGTGGAACAACAGTGCACTACATGTGCAGTACATTCTATACCTATCTTAGCGAGAAGTTGAAGACTCTGATATACCTAACCAGGCGGTCAAGACTAGACTCCATAGGTAGACTCATATACTTGACCACATCTAAAATAAGATGCCCTGACAGCCTTGGATGCGAATTAAGTCGAATAGTATAGCTGAACGAGAAGCTGACAGACGGGCTCAGAAGCTGAAGGAATTGAGTTCGCCTGAAACTTAAGTAGGTTGAGTCTTACCTACACTACAAGTTCTTGAACCTATACAGTAAAAGTAGAAGATACCGAGCCCCTCTATATTTATCTGCCTTGGTATCGAAGAAGTCGCAAGAAATCACCGTCGAAGTATCATGAACATGCATGTCTTGTTGTTGTTAGGTGAGTTCCTAGTAATTAATGTAATCGTCCGGCCACGAACCCCAGTCCTAGGGGATAACGTAGCTACCTAGTAGCAAATGATGTCGATATGTAGGTCTACATGTACCAGCATCGTGGCCATCTGGCGTCTCAACACGTGGGACTGGAGACTTGTGGCACATCTCTTCACCATTTCTGACCATCCAGCAGGACTCACACTGTGATGTGACCCCTCTCCGCCAGACCTGGTCCTATTTCTAGATACTGATCTAGACTAGCCTAGGACTTTTTAGGTTGGGGACTAGGTAGCAGAGACAAGGGCCCGAGCTGACGTCTGCCGATTCATGCATACTCGCATACGTACTTAAAGTAGGTAGCAGCAGGGTTCCAATCCAAAGGCGCCCAGGAAACCCAAATAAGGCTGACTTGGGGTCAACTTGGCGAATCCCATTGCCTTCCTTACATACTTAAGTACAGTAGGTACGGAGTATAGATTACCTATCACCAGGCTAAGTAGACTGCCAATCAGGGCTTTGACAGGTGCCCGCGCTTGGGACGGTAGCATACGAAAGTTGGAGTCAAAAACATGCACTTTCTCTTTTAATTCTTATTACTTATGGGACTGTATGCGCATGTATGCGCTTCATATTCATTACCTACTCTCGGAAATATTCTTAGGCATCGTATTGATGTCACCGTGTCTCGTGTATACATATATACCTATCTCTTTATGCATTTACTATACCTACCACGTACCCCAGCTTGAGTGTGAAGCAGACTATTAGTGCTTATCAAAATTGCTTCAGCATCATCAGACAATCAGCAGGCAAGGAGTCATCTTGGTGTTCATCTATTCGCATCTTCCAAATCTATAATACAATTGCTTCACTCATTACATCGCGTAGTGAGTACACAAGATACCTATCTCGGTATCATTGTGGACAAATACTGAAGATGCATGTGGTACATGTCGATAGGTAGGTACTAGGTATAGGTAGCGCACGCTACCTGCTAGGAACGCGCTAATCGAACCCCCACCTCAAGTCAGATCAAGTGAGGTCATTGGTTGTTACCAAATAAGTATATGTAAGTACCCAGGTAGCCTACCTACCCGGACGCGGAGGTGGGTAGGTGTCAATGAATTCGGCATCTCCAATTTGTTAACATTTTCCTAGTTCTGTTGAATCGTTGCCGTTCGACTTGGTCGAGATCAGCCTGTACATAACGACCCTCACGAACATAATATCGAGCGGGGTCGCCAATCCGCTACGCCATGTCTGTGACCCTGCACACCAATCTCGGCGATCTCAAGATCGAGGTCTTCTGCGAAAGCGTACCCAAGACTGCTGAGGTTGGTACTCCATCCAGCTCACCGTGAATCTTTTACCAACACAGATTGAACTAATGAACTTTTTTGTAGAATTTCCTCGCTCTCTGTGCCTCCAACTACTACGACCAGTCCCCGTTTCACCGATTGATTCCTGGTTTCATGGTGCAGACCGGCGGCCCTGCGACCCCAACTCCAGATAATCCAAAAGGCGGAAAGTCGATATGGGGTGGCACATTTGAGGACGAGATTCGCCCGGCGCTCAAACATAATTCGCGCGGTATCGTATCTATGGCAAACAAAGGAGCGAGCACCAACGGTTCACAGTTTTTCGTCCTGTTTGACAAAGCGCCGCATCTCGATGGGCTCAATACGGTCTTTGGAAAGCTCTTGGGGGATGACAGCTTGAGGACGTTGGCGAAGCTGGAGGCCATCGAAGTTGACAAGAAAAACAGACCCAAGGAAAAGGCTGTTATCGAAAGAGTCACTATACACGCCAATCCCGTTGCCGGTTGAGATTCAGAATTCGAGACGGCTCTCATAATCAACATGTTAGCAATACTTCACCTTCGGGGCGCAAGGAGGAGACTCTCTAGATGTGCCTATTCCGGATCTTTCGATTCGCTAGTATGCTTGAGCCCTCACGGGAAGCTGTCATACAGTGTATCCCTTGGCTATCACGACTCGCATGTATGTGTATGTGTGGTTTGTGTGTGCGACTATTCCGATAGCCGGGTGGAGATTCTAGGGAACACCCGTCTTTTGAGCTAGGTATTATGAATTGCCGACCCTTCGTATCATGACACACCACAAAAGACGTAGGTAACGCCCATTATTCGGGAGGAGAGCGCCAAGAATTTGTTAGATAGGGTAGCTGATCGGCCTGGCACACTTCATAAAGCGACCTATCAGGATTCCGCCAATACGCCACCTCGGTTGTTTACCAGGGTGCCAGGTTCATGCGAAGCATTGAATCCTTTCTAGTAGATGGAGGCCGGAACCGCTTTAAAGCGATGGTCAGAGATGGTATATGGACCCCATGCGTTTGACCGCCTGGAAATCATGGCAAGAGGCAGCGGGACTCATTGTCATTCGTAATCAGGTTATTAAATACGTCCTAAACGCTCAATATGTAGTCACAATCTGACCATAAGCTGCCCAGTATACCAGGCGAGGTTAAGCTACGCACTCAGGTAGTGGATAGGAGAGAACTGAGCTGAAAGCGATAACCAATAATAGGTTCCCAAGTATGAAGATTAAACGCATTTCCTGACTCTACATACTGCAGTAAGGCTCAGGCGAGGCGCATTCTCCCTAAACCTCTTGGAACCGTGAAACGGCCATTGCGCATTTATGCATTGTTTTATGCAGAGAGAAATACTCCTTGGAACGGTTCGAGCCCTCAAAACCGTCCCAGCCTGTTTTAACCGTCAACTACAGTAGGGCAAGCGAACAAAAGCCCACCAGGACCATGTTGTCGATGGCAGGTTGCCCGGCATTACTGGAATTTCCAGCTGCTACTGCTGCTGCTGCTGATGGATTGATTCGATTAGACGTTTAAACGACTGATTTACTACCTATGATTATTCTTCCCGCCCTACCGCCCGTTTTCCAACTTAATCAAGATCGTAGGCCTAGAAAAATTTTAAGTATACGAATATTGGTCTGTTCACCGTTTTTGGTGCCCTCTTGTAACGGACCTGCTCTACATTACCTGAGAGGTAATAGAGGCAGTACGTCGGGAGGGTTCTTGATTTGAAGGTAATAATAGGAACTAAGACGGGTGTCCGTTAGGGAGGTTTAAGGGGACTCCCACCACTACTTATGCAGAGATAGAAGTCCGAATAGCAGTCTAAAGAGTGAATCTGATTGTAAGTTGATGGCTGAGGAACTATTCTAAAAGAGTGACTAGATATAGAGGGTATATTGCGATTATATAGACATAGTAAAATAGGTGCAACAGATCGTAGGTGAGTCGTGGCTCACGACGAGCCTAGTGAGCTGGGAAAAATTGGGGTTCCAGATCCTGGCCTCAAACAGGTCGGGCTAGAACCGTTTCATAACACCTCTCTACTTATGTCAATAGAGAGGGTCCTCCACGGGTAGATCCTCTAGTATATCTTTGAGCTCTACAATTATCTCCTCCTGGTGACAACATCTTGATGGCGACCACCTATCGATCCGCTCTCGGGCGTCTTAATACACAACCGGACAACCAGGAAGCTAACATGGGGATATGGCAGCACCTAGTCATCGCTCGTCTTATTCTGTCTTTCCGGGAAAAGAACGTGTCCAGCATAGTTCCCGTCCCCATCGTGATAGATATGCACGGCTTGGGACCTATCCAAGGCCTGCTGATCATCCGTCGCCAGGAGAACTGTGACATGCGGTCTGGGGTCCGTGTTACTGGTATGCGAAGGGTTCCTACCAACACAGTCAGCCTGAATACCTTCCACCTGAGGAGAAATGGTGACAGGGAGGACAAGAGTAAGGGGAAGGGACGGGAAGGACTAAAACTTACTTCAATGTCGCGTTCGTAAACATCGCTAGGTCAGACTGCTGGGTGGCCACTTCGATGAGACCCAGTGTCATTTTTCTTACTTGCACGTTTTTGATACGTTGAGTGAACCGAACTAGCTGTTGTGGGATTGGAGACATTAGACTAGATATAGTGCGGGCTTTGGGGTAGAGTATTAAGATTGAGGCAATGAAATATAAAGATTCGAAATTTTCGGCACATAGAAAGGCCCAAAATCAATCTAAGAGAATGGTCTATGCCGTGTTTGCACTCGAAAAGGGCGTATTGGAGGCTCGGATTGGAGATGTGAACTCAGTTCAACTGATGGGTTTGTCAAGTATCTTTAGGGTCTTGCTTTTCGTCTAATTACTAGTCGCCAAACAGATATATTTATATTCCAGTGCGTCGCTGTCCAATTTAGTAAATTCTGTTATTTCTACCTTGCCTACTCTTCGACTTTCATTCGTTGTTGGTTCTGTTGGTCATTCGTGCAGGTTGGCATCGCGTGGGTTGTTGGCGAAGGGGCGAGAGCGAGCCTTTGTACCACAACAGTTTTGGCCTTCAATATATACTTACGTATACAGGGCTGATCACCATAATCAATGCTCACTTCCTCTTGTAAGTCGCCGTAAGGCTTCGAGCTTGGACTCTGTCACACCATACACTCGTGCCAAGGATCTGTTAGTCGCAGTCAAGACCTTAGTGGGCGCGTACGCCTACGATTGGTAGATAACGAAGGTTATGAGGGTAATTTTATGTACGCAGAACCAACAACATGTTGGGCTCCTGAAGTCCTAGATAACGAACAGATAAAAGGTCATAGAATGAGGCTAATTGCTTATAGAATTTGTGTATACATAAGAGTAGATTTCACCGAGTGGAATGAGGGAGGCACCATGGCCCTTGAGACCTTTAAGAATTATTCTAGTCGCAAAGATTCACTGATTCCAAGCCTTCGCATACATATATGATATATGAGCCCTTGTCATAGACCCCAACGTAAGTACCTACTATGTGAGTAAGAGTAATGTGCTACTACAGGGATTGATGGCACGTGCATTAGCCAAGCTCTTGTTGGCTCCCTATAGGTATACTTACGCCCTCTGTACCTCACCAGAGTCAACCCCCACCTTACTTGGATTCCTCTCTCTCCCATCCCCAAAATGCCAGAATGTCGATACTTAGTACGAGGCTATCGACCACCATTCTTTCAGCTCCAAGATCCAAGATTAATCCAGCAATTATCCCTTTTCTTTCACAGGTACCTCGTGTGAAGCATTATTCTATTTCCTCCATGTTTCGTCCTAGCTATACTTGTGATATTGACGCTGAACCGCTTCACCGGTACCGGCCTGGCGGCTACCATCCGATTCTATTGGGCGATTTGTTCAAGGATCAAAGATATAAAGTCATTCAAAAGATCGGCTGGGGTGGTAATTCAACTACTTGGGTAGCTCGTGATCAACTGTCAGTTCTTCCGTTGCATCAAGACGCGTTTCTGTATCTTAACATTGGATTAGGCATAACCGAAATGTTGCGTTAAAGGTATCTGTGTCGGAAAAGAGTAGCAACAATGAAGCGCATGTTTTAAATGCTATTTCCAAGCTTTCAGAAGAGTCTCTCAGACAGGACCACCCTGGTCAGCACCATTTGATGCGAATGCTGGACCACTTTACGGTTGATGGGCCTAACGGAATACATGATTGCCTTGTGCTTGAACTGCTCGGTCCTAGCGTACCAGATGTCATTGAGTCCCTTTATAGCGATGGTAGACTCCCTGCGGATTTTGCCAAGTCCACTGCATACCAGGCCTTACTCGGCATTGATTATCTCTCTAGCCATAAAATTGGACATGGAGGTAAGTAATATTGGGGTAACTCTTATTTTCGCTGCTAGCTAACAAGGTTTCTCTGTCGAATTAGACCTCCATTCGAGGAATATCGTATTTGCTTTACCGAACCTTGCCTCTTTAGACGAGGTACAGTTTTTGGAAAAGTTCGGCCGGCCTGAGACAACACCGGTACGGAGTGTTGACGGCATGGCCTTGACAGCTCACCTCCCTAATTACATAGTCCGGCCCATTTCTTTCCATGCTCGGGGTATGCGTGAGGAATTACGTAGGTCCACAGTCAAAATCATTGATTTTGGCGAGGCCTTCTTCCGGAGCCAGAGTGCCGTCGCGGTCCACACGCCACTGGCCGTTCGAGCGCCGGAGGCGATATTTGACGATAGGATTGATTATCGCATTGATACGTGGAGTATGGGTTGTCTGGTATGACTACTGTCCTTGAATATGCCGTTCCTCCTTGCGTGCTAACGGAGATAGCTCTTTGAACTAGTGGCTGGCCAGCCACCGTTTGACGTAGTTATGCTAACTCGAGCTATTCTGGTGTCGGAGATGATGGAATTCTGCGGCGAGCTGCCTGATCGGTGGCGAGAAAAATTGGATACAATAGGGGTAGGGAGAACCGAACCTGTTAGTGATGCCCCTTGTACACTACTGGATTGGTTACAAGATATCTACTTTGATGATAATAAGACGCCGGGGTTTACAAGGCAGGATATTGCAAAGGTGTGTGAGCTTGTAACACGAATGTTGAAGTTTGAACCGTCTTCACGGGCATCGGCAAAGGAAATTACAAGCGACCTGTGGTTTAACGGATTAAAATCATAATGAATAGAATATAATTAATTATTTATAAACAAAAAGGCATAATATTATATTGCTGCCCCGTCCAAACTTATAATCAAGTCAGCAGAGGTGACGTGATGCAGTGACACGGGTGTCCCTACGGCGGCAGAGAAATTCCAGGTCTAGGAGTTTGGCTCGCAGGCTGAGAATAGGTGATCTACTCAGATGGGAACCTGATTGCATGCCACTTTTTATCAATCTAGCAGCAGCATATAGACCTTGGAAAACAACGAATAGGTTTTGTTTTAAGGGCTATTTGCTGTATTGGATGCGTTGCGTTTCAAAATTTAAAGAGATAAAGCTGTCATTTTCGAGCTGTATTAAAGCTGAGGAAATCTGGTAAAACATCCCGTTTGTTAAGCGGTAAAAGAATCTAGAAATTAAGGCGTGCACGGTTATTTGGCGGGATAGACTTGACTCCGAGCCTCGCAGTAGATGACCTATATATACACCGCCCTAATTTCACACGCTACAGACTCACAAGTTCGAAATGCCTAACACGACGCTGCATATCTACACATATCAAAGCCTTTAATATTGCTCAGCGAACAATCAATTCTTACGTGCTGTACTACGCAAACATTTTAATACACCTGCACGCGTTAAGCGCATATAATATCGGCTGGTGGGTATATGCAGTTACGTGTGATATTGGTACCATGCAACGTAAAAGTCAGTCGAGATGGTTGATCTGTGTGAATAGTAGTGTCACGGAGATCGCCTAGGTAATCAATTATATCAATAACGGACGCCATGGCCGGCACCTCAACCGCAGATAATTGAATAGATCTGGATAGATTAAGAGAGGTCACATGATCTTGAGATATCTACCTAGGTAGTAATATCACTCAACGTCACTGCCAACTTCTACCACCTCCTTGTCATTATCCCATATTTCCTCCTCTCTGGGCTCTACTAGCCATCTGGGCAAAAGCGCCTCTCCTTCAGATGCTATAATTAGGGTCGTTGTGGTGTCAGGTTCGTGAAGTAGAGGTTCTATGTCTTACCAAATGCCAAGTATGCAGCGAACTAGTGTAGGCTTAGCGCTTTTGCCGCTTTTTTCTCAGGCTCGGCTCAGCCAGCCATCAGTCAGGTCACCTTGTGTCGGGCTTGTACTTAATTAAGCCAGGCAGGTGATTTGTACCTACCCATAGGTACCGGTGTAAACGCGTGCGCGTGACCGCGCTCGCGGCCTGTCCAGGTCCGTTCAGGGTAACACCACTCTTCAAGTACTTGGCGAAACCTCAATTCAAAACTGGTGTTGTACCGACATTTCAGACCAACCTAGGTATTCACACTCTCGCACTTTGATGTACCTTATTAGGTAAGGAGGTACACTATCTTATCAGTTAGGCAAATTCAAGGTTGACGAGGTCTGGGGATCTCCAGGTACGACTCACTGGGCGCCTTCCTGTTTTTTTGTTTTTTGGGGCCCCCCGGCGGTACTGGCCTACCTAGTTGAGGGAACACAACCAACACAACCAACATATCTCTATCTCGCACAAAGTACTGCTAGCTGTTCTTACGCCAACTCCTGCCTCAGCACCTCGTTTTACACACACACACACACACACACTCTCTCTCTCTCTCTCCTACGTCGTGACGCTCGTTTGCGCTCTTATACGCGCATCTGCCCTGCTCGAGATGGCCATCAGCGAGGATGTGCCGGGCATCAAAGTCTCTGTGCGGGTTCACCAGCAACCACTACCCGAGTTTGATGATCCAGATGCTCACGATCGCGATGATGCTGCCGCGCATCCCTTAGAAACCAAGTACATCGAGTGTGTTGATGACGCTCACTTCGACATCTCCTATGTCGTCGACTCCACCTACGCATGGGGCTACTGTAATCACGTTCTCATTGCCACTTCTTATATAGACGGCCAATATATCCGTGGACATATTCTTTATGAAAAGGACACCAAATTTGGCGGCCTTGCCGTAGGGGTGGTTGATGGGAAAGAAGTTTGCAGCAGTTCTGGAATGTGGTCTAAACGAAGATTTAGGTTTGCTGCTGTGAAGACGGGTAGGTGCCATCACTGGACGCCTGTATTCCCTTCACTAACCAGCTGGTAGTCGAAGATCAAACAAGTAAACTGCGTATAGAAAGAGATCTCCAAGTTGTAAAGGGCCTTGGCACCATCGAGGTCAAGTTCACTCGAGCCATCAAGTCCGGTAACGAATATACACGAAATCATGCTTCTGGTTGCACTTCCGCAACACTCGAGTTGGCAGAGAAGTCGCTGAAAGGAAAAGCCGTCTCGCACGGTACATCGTACGGCCACTATTCCCTCTTCCCCAAAGAATACTAACCCGATGCCACCTAGATACGGCGTCTGCGAGGCGATTGCCGCCCCCAGATACGTAAAAACCCACGATATTCCTGAGGACAATGGCCCTATCCTTGTTTTCAAATTTATGTATCGATCCAAGGGTATGCTTGATCCCGTGTGCGTAACTTCATCTACTAACTAGACCATTAGATGCTCTTAGACGCGAGCTCATCATCCCGCGAAGCCCATCACGTTCGCCTACTCTTGAAGATTTAACACCCGCTGAGAGGGATCGCTTAGCTAGAGAACGACTGAACGAACTTCGCGTAAGTGATAATCTCTGGTTTCCATGAAGCGTTATATCTGACACGACCTTGACTAGGAAAAGAAGATCAAGTCTGAGAAAAAGGGGCCCTTGATTAAACGCGAGTTTAACGAGGTCCTTGATCTGACAGCAGATCCCCCAGTACCTCGAGCCACCAAGAAATCACGTCTTCAGGATGGTAGAGAAGTAGATGTGATTGATTTGACAGATGACTAGCCGGGGTGACCACAAACTATTTCTTGGGAGTTCGGCGCTAGATATACCACTTGATTTGGCGATGCGCTGCGCTGCATTTACTATTAATTCTACTTTAGTCTACATAGCTAGATATGATGCTAGGTATATTTTAAAGTACTGAACATCTCGGCTTTTGTACGCTACTAGACTCAAAGCTATGATAAAGAAGACAAACTTAGGATGATTAGATCGAACACTGCTCGCCTGCATTGGGTCACTATGTGAAGCATTTTCCCAAATCGCTCTATTCTGTAGTCTGGCTCCCTTGTTAAATTCCTGTCCTAGTCATTCATAGCCTCGCTATTATACATGTGGGCTTATGCAAGAAAATCCCGTAGTCGAAAAATGAGGGTGGCAAGCCAGAGCCACCTCCTAATTGCAATAAATCATACCACACCATATCGATATTGTCGTCAGTCTCACCGAACGAATATGAGAGTAATCATGTGATGACGTGAACGGTGGTCGTGTCTATGATCATTTGCCTATATACTCATAAGATTCAATCATACAATTCTACACATGTAATTTGATATATGATATATGTAATGATTCCAGCACTATATGCCCACATCGGAAAAGTCCATCTACATGATGCCAGCAGTATTTGAATGTGTCCTATTTCCTTCGCTTCCCTTCTATGGTTCTTCCAGATGTGTCCCTCCTCTTCACACCATGTGACAAGGCGGCTTTTTGCCGCTCTATCCAATGTTTCAAGCACAGCGCTAGCACCGTCGGTGTTGGCGGAATATGGGAAGACAAGTTCGTGTGCTACCTACAGACTTATCTAGCTATAATGTCTCTGTCGACATATTCACACTGAGAAGCGGCACGATGTCCGGGGAGGAGTAGCCACCAGGGGGATGATCAGGCGCAAAAATTCCTGAAAGGTCGACCTCTGCCCCGGATGAGAATAGCTGTCGATTTTGTAGCCTCCGACAATCGCGCCAGAGTATTTGCTGTTGCTGGGTAGCTTGATGGCCCCCCCGGGACTGTGGGCCCGAGGGAAGAAGGAACAGCGAGCTTCGTCAGGGGCTGGATTTGGTAGGGCCCAGAGCTTTCAGTCACCGTCTAAGAATGAGACCTTTTCCACCTCCAGTCTCTAACTAGTAACGCCGTATGTATCTACCTGATTAGTTAATTAGTTAGTTACATCTCGGCCATATCTTGCCGTGCTATTCCGAGCCGCACGCTACATTCCCAAGGGAAGAGAGATACGCACGACAGCTTTTCGGGCGTCAGACTGGCTAGTCATCACATATTCTATGTCCGTTGAGTGGCTAGACCCAAACAGGTGATGCCAGTGGGATGCGAACGGCTCTTGGCTGCGTTTTGTTCACTCGCCCTTGCATGATGGTGTCGTTGATATGTAGGGGAAATACCATGTCACCGCCAGACGGTCCAATAGATTACTTTTCCTTTATCTCGATCTCTATCTTTTTAGTTGCCTTGTATCGAATGATAGCAACAGCTACCGCCCTGGAGTGCTTGATACACGTGGCAGGACCACCGGCGTAAAAATGTCGTGACACCGTTCACGGTTATCTGGAGAGCCGGGGGGGGGGGGGGGGCATGGTAAGTTCTGGGCCAGAAATGGAGAGTAGAGATTGACAGATGGGCTGTCACGCAAGAAGCAAACAATGTACGTACAACTGTTGAAGTGGCTTCCTACCTAGGTCCTTATGTTCCCCCTTAAGAGCAATATTATGCTGACGATATGATTTGGTAGCGTATCAGAAAGTCTTCTTGATATCGTCCCACTGTGGCATATGTATGCAAAACGCTATTATGTTTGCCCGTGGCTTGGGGCTTTGATGACGCGGACAGATCTAGAGGACACATGATTTCCTTGGAGGGGTTTTGACGGCGGTAGGGTGAAGTGAATTTGATAAAAGAGTCGTTGAAGAGATCTTTCAATGATAGGGGTTCGCGTACTACGTAGCGCTTGTCGCGCATGTTGAGCAGCAAAGCAGGTAGCAAGTATGATTGCCAATCAGCAGAGGCAAGGCAAATACCGCATCAAGAGAAACGATCTCGTTACATCAATAGGTATCAAGGATGGCAATCCGAAAAGGTCGTGATTCGTTACGCAACAAGTATCTGCGTCACGCGCTTCCAAAGGGCACGCCGCTGTGGCATGCATATCCAAGCAAATATACCTGACCATTTTCCACCCAGCGAGATGCTATCTCTTGAACTCTGTCTTCACCATAACCTCCTCCACTTCCGAAATACAGGTTTTCTGATAAGGCGTCTCGCACAATAAGCACAGAAAGCGTGGATGTGCAACTTGTCCCGCATACTCACCCCAGTCACCTTTGCCTCAAATCACCCACGAAGTACACCACACACAAATATTCATGCAACGACAAGCCCATAACAACGCTCCTCCAAACTGGTTCAAGTTACCAGTGTTCTTGATTTTCCCCCGAAAGATGGTCCCACAGATATCTCACGCGAACGGACATCTTGTCCGTGAAGATCACCCAGTCATGCCCAGTCGCCATACCCAGGTGAATCACCTATACCAAATTCACGTGGTTGATAGCCCAGAGGCTGTTGTAACAATGTACTGTGACAAAAAAAGCGAAAATCCGGTCACCACGTATGGCCTGGCTTTTGCCAGCGTGCTTGGCGGAATGTTCCTATCCGATGCATTCAGGAGGTTCATAAGTTAAGGTAACGTTGGTCAACTTCCCTCGAGGATGGAGAATAATCTTGGAAACTGGATTTTGAATTCGAAGAATAGCTACATTGATAACAGTGATCACACTTTCAAGACTAGTCGAGGGTTAATCGGAGGAAGGTCGACTTTATGGTTTCTGGCTTGCGCTGGGCGCAGCTAGGTAAGGGTAAAGAAAGGAAGAGAAGAAGAGGATTGGGCATATGCCGGGTACGACTACTAATGCTTAAATTTCAAGATTAGTTTGATATAGCAGAGGCTAAGAGTCTAATTGCCTATGAGCTCCGACAATATAAGTCCAGTCTTCTCATACTAATACTTTGTACTGTATTCTACTCGGCCGAAATGTACCCTTAGGATGTGTTAGGATAAGAAATCTCAGATACAATGGATAACACGCTGAGCACATACTTTTGAACTCATGAGCTGGAAGGATATGGGTACCGAGATGAAGAACCCAATCAATCAAGGTAACAGGTAGACAGCTCATATTCATCAATATATTCAGTAGAAGATCATCAAACACCATGATTTGCAGAGCTCAGGGGGTATCTTAGATCTAGACAACAAATTTCGAGGTTTTCTAGAGCATCAGGCTCTTGTTGGTTGGTTGTGGCCCAGGGGAGTATTCAGTGAACAAAGAAAGTAGAGTGACAGTTGCTGTTGTTGCACATTGACTTCACAGACAGCGTAGGTGCCCTTGCATGAGAGCAAATCAGGCCCGAGACACATTTTCTTACTGAGTCAGTCTCATATACCAACCGATGTATCTCTACCTTTGGGCTCAGTCTCCATTCTAGTCCGTTCCTTGATGCGAAATTGTTACCACCTTTCCACAAGTTGCTAGAGCCAATCTTAGGAAATCTTATGTAGATACATGAAACTAATAGGCATGCCGGCAACACGGTGTGGTGAGCTTGCGCAACAGTGCCTTGGCATTGTAAGAGCAAACACCCACAGAGTCACGACATAAGTTGTTTGCAGGCACATAGGGGTTGTGCTGGTGATGCCTTCATGCTGAACAACGCACCCTGAGTGTCATATCATCCCTGCACACCATTGATTAATTGATTGATAGAGCTCTGTCACTTATTGTGTGCCTAAGAGAACTACCATTAAGAGAGTGCTTGAAGGGTTGTACCAAAGCGTGACCTTCTGTGTCTCTTAAATTGGTGAGAGCACAATGAGTGATACAATCCACTCGGCAACGTGGACTTCCCACCTCTCGGGCTGGATTCTTCCACAAAGATCAAACAGTATATGCAGATTATTCCAGTACTTTCATCAAATCGAACAACTTCCTCGTACTCCCTTGAAACACCTCCTGACCCTATAGTCTAGGCAGCGAGGCATGAAAGTATGACCTATCCCCACTACATAATTGCCGTCCGCAGCTGACATCGTCTCAGCCAACTTGCCTCTCTGATATCACAACCAATCCGGACAGTCTTGCAGAATATACCGAAGACCAATCAATGACAGCACACATTGTAAGCTCGAAGGAACATCAAGATATAAAACCTGCTTGGTCTAACATGGACTCCTCCTCCGGTCAGCCAGTAGTGTTGGACATTGACGGTGTTGACGGATACAACTTCGGCGAGTCGGGTTTCGAGTTCGCTCCGGACTCTGCAATAAGCTATTCGTCTTCAATGCCAGCACAGACCAACGCCACTACACAAACCCAACCGCCGTTCGTAGGTCCTTTTACCGCTATCGCAGCGGCAGCAGCGGCAGCCCAGGACGAGGCTCAGGGTCAGCCCATGAAGGACAACGAGGATCATTGCAACAAGCAAGCCTGCATGGAGAACGACAAAGACGACAGGACAGCCGGGTCTCCTATCAGTTTCACTTACTGCCGCGTTGTCGATGGAAACATCAGTTTCAATCAAACTCACCACCATAGTACTGCCACAAACACGATCACGAGCAAGGCCGATCCCCCAAGCTCGAATAACGCTGAATCCCCGAACTCGAACAAACCTGACCCCCCGAGCTCGAGCAAACTTGATGTTCACAGCGCGAGCATCGTGAGCGGACTGACTTTTGCCAGTGTGCTCGGAGCCTCCTGGATTGTCTGGGCGGTGCTAATCAAACCTAGCATAGACTAGGAGACATATGCCACAACCTAGTGAAGGCACAAAATCCAAACCCCGCCCCTACTGCGAACCAGGAATTATCTTGGAAGCTCGGATATAATTAATCGACACCGGGCAACTCAGCTCTTGACGCCTGACTAGCACGAAGGGTATGGCTATCTTTGGCGTGGCCCAAGGATCCTACAGAGTTTATCTGCAAGCCGAGGCATCACACCCCATTGTACCGCCCCTTACCTCGCTCCGCCCTTCACCATATGATGGATGGCGATTTCACTTTGAACGACATACGAGGCCCTCGGTTTTTCGGTCGGTTATTTTCTGATGAGCAGGTTTTTTGGCGCCTGATGGCGAGCCACATTCATTCATTTGTTCGATCAATCATGATGAAGGGAAAGAGAAGGACAATGAGAATGATCAACAGATTGTTTACGGTCAATATTGTTTACGTACTGCTGAATTAGTTTAATCCAGTATACTTTCATTCAGAACTCGGGACCCCGTTGACTAGCATCCAAAGACCCTAATCTTACATCGTGACCTCTTGATTTACATCTAGCTTAAGCCAGAACATATGAACATAGAAAGTAGGCAAGTACCCGTCAGTTTAGATAGAGATCAAGAAGACTCCCGAATCATGCACAACTAATCAATAGCCAATTTCCCATTAATCCTCTAAATCAATAGAAACATATAACATGCTTCAATCCCACCCCCAAACTCCAACATTATCTCCCATTCCCCGGTGTTTTCACTTATCATCTCCCATCATCATCACATGCCCTAACGTACAAAAAGAAACGAGAGGGAAACCCAGAAAAGAAAAGACATCAAAACATCGCGCGCTCGTACAGGGCATGTGAAACTCCCTCGATAGGAGACGAAAAACGGGAAAAGTGGGGGGAATCTTCGCCAAATCGTGAGAGGTGAGTACATGAGTTTAGTGCCCAGGTACATAAGAATTCCCTTCTTTCTTCCCTTCCATCCTTCCCAACGCAACGCAAAGACAAAGACTAGACAATGCCGCCAACTCCCCTCCGATGCGGGACCCCGAAAATGCCAGCAGAAAATGCGATTTTCTCCCAGGAGAGACATGCGTACATAAGAGACAGGAAGTATCGTCGAGTTGCTTTTTCCTTCTGGGGACAGCTCGCTTTTGGAGGGGAAAACGGTGGTGAAATACCCACACTCCCTCCCTTTCATTCAGTAAAAAGTGATTTGTTCGCTCATCGTTCGTTTCATCGTCGCGGCGTGAAGCGTGAAGAGGGCCATAATACGACGTCCACCTAAGAGCGGCCCTTGGCAGCAACGCGGCCGGCGGGCGCGCTCACGTTACGATCCGTCACGCCGGTCAACATCTGCCTCCGGGGCGTCATGGCGCCCTGCATGGCGCTCCTAGCGCGTCCGCGCCGCTCCCTTATCTGCGCCAGGGCCTGCTCGCGCGTCATGGTCGGCGTCAGCGCCGGGTTGTTGACGTCGAAGGACGGCGTGCGGCTGTGTGTCATCGTCAGAGGGGCCGGGTGCGGCGGCTTAGCGGTCTCGTCGTGAATGGGGATCGACGTCGTTGTTGTCACGGTGTAGAACGCGGCGGATGTGTGCGGTCGCGAGTCCATTGAATCGTCGACTTGGATTGGAGTGGCGTCCAGGGAGTCGCTTTCTTTATTTCCATCTCCTTCTGTTTCTTCTTCTGAGGCTGCGTCCTCTCCAGCATACGAAATATCGCCGCTTGTGCTGGGGATGTTGAAGGCGAGACTTGGTTCCCTTTCATGGGGGGCGTTAAGGAGGGACAACAGAGACGTTCGTTCTTGAGCCATGAGTGCAAATGACGGAGGCTCAACGGATGGAGTTCGAGCGTAACGTAGATGGTTTGGCTCCGCTTCAACGGGTGTAGGGGGCTCTAAGGTAGCTTCCTCCTCGCCGTTCTGTTCCATTGCCTCTAATTCTTGTTGGGTGATCGTGCGAAAGATACCTTCCGCTGGGACGAATATAGTCCCACGCCGAGGCTCCTTGCGCTTCGATTGCTTGTTCGGTTCATTCTCCGTGGTGTCCTCTTTGCGCGGGCGCTTGCGTGTTTGTGGTGATGATGCTTTCGTCCCTTCTTCGGGTTCAGGTTTCCCTTCGACGTCTTCGCTATTTTCCGTACAAGTCATTTGTGGTTCGGTTGCTTGCTGCTCAGAAGGAACTTCTTGGCCCTCTCCAGATTCAAGCTTTGATGCCTCTGTAGGCGGCGGGGATTTCCGTGATTCTGTGTCTTCGCCAAGTATCACAAGGTCTGACGGGTCGACGATTTTGATTGGATCCGTCCTTTCCTTGCGTGGCGACGTGGTTGTACTTCGTCGTAGAGGGGACCTGGGTTTGGAAGTGCGGTGCATCTCAAATTCAGCTTGGACAAATTCGAGATGATCTTGTGCCCGATCTGCTCTCTGCTTCTCCCACTGCCAGAGTCGTGTCAACTCCTCAATCTCAGCTTCTGTTGCGGCCGAGGATACTATCTCGAAAGCTGACAATGACTCTCTACCCCCGAAACTCTTTCTAGGAGAGGCGAATTCACTATCAGGTTCCTCTGGTGGCAATGGTATGCGCCCCTCGGCCGCTATTCTAGCGACCTCTTCACTTTGTGCAGCTGCTTTGAAGGCATCCCGCTCTTCTTCTAGGAAGATGATGCGCTCCTGGGCTTTGTCCAACTCCTGTTGCAGCTCCACTAACTGGTAGCGGGCCGCAAAGGCCTCCTGCTCTCGTGCTTTGCTGAGCTCCTTCTCCCGTGCGAGACATTCCTCTGTAGACTTTGCGGCGACCCGTGCCGCCTTGAGTTCTTCTTGAAGTTTGACGATGGTTGACTGTGATTTGAATGTTTCCTTGCGCGCCCGTCGAATTTCCTTTTCCCATATTGTGTGGGTGTGTGAATAGGTTTCTTTGGCTCGCCCGTAGCTCTCCTATAAATATTGCGTAGTATCAGCATCCAGAAGTTGGCACGTCTTGACATAGAATAGTGTAACAAGGAAACGCCAACGTACCATGACAGTTTCTAATCGCTCTCCGACTTTGCGTTCTCGTTCACGACCTTCCTCTACTTGCCTGCGGAGGACCCGGGATTCTTCTCTATATCTACGCATCTCGCTCTCTGCCTCCTCTCTGCCTATCATGGCACGTTTGAGCGCGGCATCGGCGGTCATTCTCTCGAGCTGCTTCGACATGGACGCAGACGTGGTACCGGGGGGGAGATGCGACAAGTTGTTGAATTGACGTATCTTTTCGTGCACATCGCTGTCGCGCTGCACACTACTTCGAAGAGAGGAGAGCATGGGGTTCTGCTGGTTGACACGGTCGGGCGATATGGGTTGAAGAGGTGTCGCATTTTCGCAGGGCGATACGGTTAACGCCTCGGCGTCTTCCATCTTGTTGTCTTGTTCTCTGATTCTCTGGTTCTCTTGTTCTTTCTGCAGTTATTGCTTGTGAGACTTCAGAGAATTCCACAATCAAATGTTATGGCCAGAAGATGATTGCGGATGAATCTGCAGTGGCGTACCTATTATGATGTTGTAAGTACCTAAAGTATGTGTGTAGATAGTGAAATGGTGGCTCGTGCTAGAGACCAATCGTACCATCTAAAACCTTGGCCAGATGCCCAAAGCTAAAAGTAATGTTTACTATTACCAATCGGAACGTGGGGACTCGCGTTGCCAGGCCAATATTGGAGGGCAGTGGATCACAGCTGGCCCAATCTGTCGCCAGCCGTCTACCAGTCACCCCACCAAGGTCCTCAGTCTGTTATCAATGATCATCATGTTATCATCATAATCCATAATCGTACTTTGATCGACTTAGAATGCTTGTGTAGGTATTCACTATCGTCTCTATCATGCTACCTAGGGATATTGTTTCATTTTCAATCAATCAGTTAGCTAGGTCAGTATCACGGCATTACAGGCTGATCCTTGAAAGTCATAACGCCAATGGAGGCCGTTGGGTGTCTTACCTAATACCAGTCTTTCTACACTGTCTCAGAAATTGAAAATAATTTGTAGCTCGGCCAATAAACCGCGTTTCTGAAGTCTATACTTAGCCCTGTACACAAACCCAGCCTAGATAATTGAGATCATTATATCACCCATCTCCAAGTTTCACGACGTGTCAGTTATGCAACCCAGTGATTTGTGAATAATGGGTAACAAGGTGTGAATTCACAACTTTCTCAATACAAGAAACAGCTACGAGTAGCTACCAGCCCTCCGTCTGCCAACTATCTTTTCGTAAAATGTACATTACATGCCCGCTCTCAAACTCAGTTACCCTAGAGTCAACATTCAAGAACATGTGCTCAAAATAAAACCCAACGCCAAACCCAAATGTCCACTCTAGGATAATGCCAAAATATCAAGATTGTAAACCAATTCTTCGCCCTTCTCAGTCAATGAAGGCACCACGGGGTGGCCTTTACCCATCTGCTAATGGCGCAAACGAAAGGAGATTTTGACAGGATACTGAATTCGCGGCCAACCCATTATAGGCGAAATGATTGCTTCAAAGGCTTCGAAGCCATCTAGGTAGCAGAAGATTCTGCTTTGGCTCTCTCATCCTTCTCACTTGTGGTTGCTATTGGCTTGGCGAGTCACATCGTGGCTGGCTTCCTTCGCGCGCACTTTGCCAGCGCGCAAATAGTCGCCGACCCAAGTAAGAGCCTCCGATGTCACAAAAAGACTTGTTGAAATCAGAGCCTTCCCGGATGTGATAATTCCCTCACCCCCCACTTTCTTGTACTCGGAGTTGTAGACATCAGTGATATGGTCCTTGGTCTCCAATCCTTTGCGGACAGGGAAGAAAACAATCGACTTGCCGTCAGAGACAAGCTCATCTGTGGACTTCTTCAAAGCGGGGATACGCTCATCGATCCTAGACAGCGTATCGTCGCCAAAGGCATCGGCCCTCTTGACATAGGGCTCGACGTACCGGTATGGCCGATCAAGGTAGGGGAAGATAGGTTTAACAAATGTCTGGTAAGCGGAGTCGCTTAAATCGATAGACTTCTGGCCATAGGGATTCTTCTTGAAGTAGGTGATGCCATCGTTGACCACTGGGTAGCCAGTGAGGTGCTGGGATGAAGTCACGTTAGCTCGAGATCGTCGTTTTGATTTCCCATCAGGCAGATTTAGAATCTTACCGACAGCGTTGCCGACGATGGAGGAACCTCGCCATTGACTTGAGGAGCCATGGTGGATGACAGAGGTGCGACTCGATGTGAATGATGCTAGCGAACGCTCCTGGTGAGATTGGGATGTTAGTTAGTTATTGAGAGGGGGGAGGACATCCGGACAGGTCGGAAAGTCAAATCAAAAGTAAAAAAACCGACACTCCGGAACAGACATACGTTGTTACGAGGGGAGGTATATAACGGTGCAGCGGCCTGAAAGCAGATAGAAACTCAAAACGGTGCGAATGCAGGGTAAGCAACAGAGGATCGGGTGGTGTAGGGGCCGAGATGAAATATCGCTTTGAGCCAGAGGAGGGCGGAAACAAAGATGAAAAAGGGAAAAACAGCTCACGCTATACACGCAGAGGGAAGAATGTGAAGATAAAGAGGGAAGGGGACTGGGTTTGAGTATAGGAATGCAGACTAGATTGCAGAATAGAACTAGATCAACCTTTTACTTACCTAATTGTTGCGCAGATATGTCGATATCCAAGACCTGGCAGAGACCTGGGATGCTCGAGGTGAAGAGAGAGGTGAGATGTTACGAGTAGAACTATCGGCACGCAGATCACTGTGGCATCGATGGATGGGTGGGAGATAGAGAGAGCTTATAAGTGAACTCAACTTGACCGTTTCGCATGTGCCTCTTTTCCGCTTCCCTCCATGCCTTGGGCCCCTTGTCTAGCTCAAAGAAGCACCCGAGGCTCCAACTCTGTAACCTACCTCCTTACCTACTACCTACCGAAAACGCGGGAATCGTACCTACGTGTGTATCTTTAGGCATGACAAACTTGTGACAACGAACGGCAGAGCCCAAGCCCCCCTTGCGATGGATGGGACGGTGCCTAGGTGGCCATACGCAATCTGATCGAGCCATGAAGTCATTGGCTGTGATCCGGACCTTTCCTTGCAGTCTGAAGCTCGAGTTCTTGGCGGGAGGGCCATGGCTGTGGTGGGGGGGAGGGTGCCTAGTGGGGTCGATTAGGTAGCTACATCCCTAGCAGTCCCCTAGCATAACAGAGAGCTTCAGTGGGTCGATTGCTCTACGACACCACCCTGCGTACCTACAGTAGGTAGGTACAGTAACTACCTACTGTGTATGTGTGTCAATGCTGATAAGGGCCAACGATGTTGCTATATGTAAAGATTCAATCAAGTGGTATTTTTAATTTACAGTTTTGATAAGATGATTCGTGAAAAATTACATGTCAATTGGAGTTACAAGGCAGGGCCAACCTCAGTACATGCCACAGGTGCCTATCGTCTCGTCTACCTAAGTACATACTGGTAGTACCTACATAACCCCCCCTATCTATATCCCTGTCGCTGGCATGTGAAAATCCCAATGGCGTTTCGACATGCCATGTAACGAAGACTTTGCGACCAAATTTCCCAAAGTCGAAAAGATCGGCACATATGCTACTGTAGAGTCGTGATTATCCATTGGGTTTAGAATCGAATACATGCAGTAGTAAAAGTTCACTTCGTTGCAGTGTTTTGTCGTCGCAATTCCTTATCAGCCGTGCAAGATCACACAGATTTCATCCATCCTCTTATTCCCTTGAGCCCGAGCGAGACATTCTCCGTGTCAGACCATCCGACTCGACCACGTACAATCGCCCCTAAAACATTCCAGATCCATTGATCGATCATTTGAGCAGCGGATAGAACAAGGAAGTGATCGCAAAATCGCACCTGGTGGGACGGGCCTTGCATCAAGTTCTTATCATTCCGTGCACTACTTCCCTTGGCCATGCTGTGTCTACTGGTAGATTGTCGATAGTAACTGTTACTAAGACAAGGCAATGCGCATTAGTGAAAGCTTTGGAGCGGAATATCTCCTGTACGGCCAACGAGGAATGCATATTGCCTACCAATGTCCCTAGTAGGTCGTAAGTAGGCACGTACATGGCTATAGATACGGTAGACCCGAAGCCGACCCGGAAAGCTCCGGGTGCTATCTATAGTACATGGCTGCATCGACGGCGTCAATACAGAAATTTGGTCCGGATATATCTGTAGGTACAGCACTGCTATAATCCAGGTAAGAAGTACTAGTAGGTAATCAACTTCAATGAAGCAAAACACCTCGGCTTCAATCGTCTTTAATGGCATACCTATCTAGCTTGTTCGCCACTAAAAAAATGCAATGCGCCTCATTTGCTTTGTTCTAGTCTAGTCGATATTCGACGGTATGCGGCGAGCCGGGAGGGAGGCCCACCGTTCAAGGAGATCTCGCCATACCGGCTGCACTCTGCAAATCCCAGGCCACCTAGGTTGGCCGCACATGCACACTACGTTGGCCGCACATCCACTCCATTTGAACTAAAGTAGCCACACTATACAAATAGCATATAATTTATATTATAAGCTAAATCCTAGCAATATACCGTAATTTATAAATATATTGTAGGATATTAATAATACCTTTATAAAGATAAAGCATTTTACTTTAAATATTATAATATTTATAATTGTTAATAATTTATATTATAGTAAAGGTATTTTATAATTATATAAGTAAATTTATTAAAGAAATATAATTAATATTAAATCTTTTATTTATTATTATTTAAAAATAAGGTTAAATTATTTAAAATATTAATAATAGCATTATTATTATTATTATTATTATTATTATTATTATTATTATTATTATTATTGTTATTTCTTTACCTAAAGGTGTGGAATAAAAAATCGTTAACGTTCCGTTGAATTTTGCATAATACGCGTAACTTTTCCTTTAAACGTTATTTAGCGCTAGCCCGTTAAGTTATTAATAAAGCCTAATACCGTTTATAGATTTTTAATATATTTAAAGGGTTAATAAATGTATTAAAAGGAGGAAGAAAAGGATAAGAAGGAGGGGGAAAAGAGCTAAAGGCGGAAGTAAAGGCGGAAGTAATAATGGTAATAGGAATAGGAATAAAAGTAAAGGTAAAGGTTAGGGTTAAGGTAGGAAAGGATATAATTATAGTAATATATTATTAATTAATTATATTTTATTAGGAAACTTTATATAAGTTTATAATTATAGGCCTTTTTTTAATTGTTATAAATATAGTTAATATAAGCTTTATTAAAGCTATTTATATAAATATCCTATAAGTTTTTATTATTTATATAATATAAATATTTTTATATTAAGGTAATATTTAAAATTTATTATAAAGTAGCTTTTAAATTTTAATTAATGCTAAATATATTAGTTAAAAGTGTAAACTTACCCTTATAAGTATTATCCTTTTTATATTAAAGGGGATAGATAATAGATAGGTTAAGGAGAGGGATAAGGGAAGGGGTAATAAAGCATTAATAATTATAATAGTGTTAAATATATTTATAAATATAAAAGATATACTTTTATATAGTTTTAATAGTTATATATTTTATTATATTAAATAGTTTTACTTTTAAAATATATTAAAACGTAGGATAAGATATATGCTTTTTTTATTACTATTATTATTATTGCTATTATTGCTATTGTTACTACTGCTGCTAAGGGCGGCAGTAGAGGATATAGCGGTAGGAAGGATATAATAGCAGCAACGGCGGCAAGATTAGGATAACATATAGGTTATCTATAATAATAATAA
>NW_025953657.1:27690-61808 GCF_022495145.1 Xylaria bambusicola | reverse complement strand
AATTATCACGTGATTAATGCACCGACGTTTTTTGTATGGGCTGGTGGGGTGGCCAGGTCAATTGGGTGGCCAGGTCAAGTGGGAGATGCGTTATTAATATTTAGCATTATTAAAATACTATTAATAAATACTAAATACTAATTAGTATTGAAAATCCAATACTAAATACTAATTAGTATTAAAAATCCAATATTAAATACTAATTAGTATTAAAAATCTAATATTAAATACTAATTAATATTAAAAACCTAATACTAAATACTAATTAGTATTAAAATTTCAATACTAAATACTAATTAGTATATACTAATTTAGTATTTACTAAATACTAATTAGTATATACTAAGATTAGTATTAATACTAATAGTATTTTTCCCAACCCTGTCTAAGTGCAAAGATGCGTTGTTCCATTTAATCCTGAGATACCAGAGGCCTAATATCACTAGATGATAAGCTATCTATATCATCCCTGTTGTAACTGCGTCCCTTTCACGCATACTATGTTCTCTCTTCATACTTACTCCGTTCTAGTACCTATGACCAATGGAGTGTTTACAACAATGATATCATAATAAAATATTCATTCATTATCACTCATACCAAGACAGTTTCCGCGGTGGTAAAAGAAGGGCATGGCCGAGCACTGTTGCTGTCTCATAAGAGTGTAGGTATAGCGACAGCTTCTGGTAGGCTCTCAAGTGACATAGAAGAAAAAGTAGAAGATGAATTGGCGACCATTTCACATGTGAGAAGTATGATTGGTCAGAGAAATATCGAATCCAGTGAGATTGGGTTCCAAAAATTCATATATTTCGCTTGCTGGCGGTCGCCCCAGATACCAAGTCAGATATCTCCCCGATTTAGACTTTGAGTCTACAATAGCCCAGCCGCCAGCATGATTTCATGTCGTGGAAGTAAGTATAATTAGCTTACATATAAATAATCTGTGAAAGTGGTTTCAGCACCGTGATGATGTCGGCGTCGACGGTCGAATAGTTGGGCTCCCAAGCCATCATGACTATCAAAGGATCGCATATAGGGCGCAGGCGTTTCTTTCCCAGCCCGAAAACCTCCTATCCTTCGGCGGCGTCGTCGTGTACTTCTGTATTCATTGCAGCGGTGGTGTGGGCAAGACTGCCGCCCTCGCTCTTCCCCCAGCCTTACTCCGCTTTCTTTGGATCCGTGATCAATTCTAAGAGGCAATAGATCTCCGAGTAGATCGCGAATTGACACAACAAGTTCGCCATTTTTCAGCCTCCGGGACTCCGAGATGGGCGCGAGGTGGATGGGCCCCTCGTCGCGCGGAGACTGAGCAAGAGAGGACCGTGTCCCCCAGATTTTGTCCGGTGTGGGAGGAGAGGGGCCCATGGAATTATGGCCGATCGCCGCCGCTCTTGTCTCCAGGGTTTCGAAGTCAACTATCTGGGATTAGCGCAGATACATTTCTCGGGCTTTGAAGGGGAGGGGGTAGTCACCTTTTGTCCCGGGGGCGTGGGTGGGCTTTTTGTCATTCAGTAACGGACATTCAGCCACCCTGACCACGCACGAATTTTCCCTGGAATCTTGGGCTTTGACTTGTTGAGTTCTCGTCGGGGCCGTAGAGCGCGACATGATGGAGGGATCGGGACACTTTGGGCCTGTGTATGCTTGAGAGGAAGATATAATATCGATAACACGATGTTGTGTTTACCGAGGCGAACTCAGTACAAGGACAACAAGGACCAACGCGGTGTGTTTGATAACAGCAATGTTGTTGTGGGTGGACAATATAACAACATAGACACTCGCCCGCGAGAATAGGACAGTCATATAGATGTTTACCAACAACTATAAGGAACAATATTGTAAAGACGTGGCTTAGTAGCAGACTGTAATGGCAGTGAGAATCAACTACACGTCGGTATAAGTTCGAGCCACGAAGTTTAATGGAAGGTACAGAGTTCGTATACTAACCATCACGGTCAGGAGCAGTTGCTGTAAGTGCTCGTCACGCTGCTGCTACACGACTAAAGTTTCAAGTTCTATCACAGACCAAGAAAGAGGCGTTGAGAATCGTGGTTGCAGGATTACATGTCTCAAGGACCTTGAAGACTGTATCGAAGTAGAACCAAGCTCTTTGTGACAAAGCCGCCTGCGAGCGGCTCTAGAGTCGGGCACGCAGTCATATAGCTAGTAATATCTCAATTCTCAGATTTTCCACGTAGCTCTCGAAGTAGGAGGACGGGTATCGAATTAATATTAAAGTTCCGTTCCAATGCCAAATGCTCTCGAATACCCGTGCTTCAGTAGTGCAGCCATCGATCCTACCCAGACGTACATATTCCACCCGGAACTACCAAAAAGAGGACTCAGTCATCATTTTCGACTGACGCGCCCGTACTTACGACGACGATGGAACGGCCTCCTTACAGTTCTAAGCTCACCAGCACGCGTAACTTAGCTAGTAATCCCAACATCGCCCACGCTAAACGCCCAGTGGCTGGACAGGTTATGACTATCTCTTCTGCCATTAGGTTGAATCAGGTGCATAGGAGTCAGGCCGGAAAGCTTCTTTCGACACACTCAATGAATGCTATCACCAAGGGTGATGCGGAAGTGTACCTATATTCTGAAAAGTACTATATAAGATGATAACATCAACAGATCAGCAGCTTTTCCAAGCAGCATAATCAAAGTCATATTCGCTAACACCAAACCCTAGGCATACTACACATAGATACAGATACAATACACGGCTTCGAGATGAACCGGCCTGTGGAACCAGTCATTCGAAGTCCTCCTACGTGGCACACCCCTGATCAGAAGAAATCAAGAGCTATTCGCGAAGAACTTGGTAATCTTCTGCGTCCCCGCCGATTTTGAAGCTTTGGTAGGACTTCTGCTGTTGTTGCTCGTGGCACTGATCTTCTGCCTGCGGGCCCCTTTCCCCCACGATTGTTCTGTGTTCTTCTTCGCGCTTTGGTTCTTATTCAACGCCGCAGTAGCTAGTTTCTTGGGCGGTTCCTCTCCCGTGGATTCTTCTGTTGCTTCTCGCTTAATACCAGCAGAAACCTTTTCAGTGTCCTCGTTTCCTTCTATGTCTTCGGATTTCACTTTAGCCTCGTCCGCTTCGTCGACGTCGTCCTCAGCTTTGAATCCTTTGGTCTCGGTGATTTCAATCTCTGGCTGTTCTGGCTTGATCACTGCATCTGGAATGTCCTCTACTCCGCCCCTCTCCTCTTTGAGATTCTTACTGTTCTTTTTTGTCACAGCACCTTTTGCGAAGAAATTCGCTATGTTGGATTTGTTCTCCTTGCTGTCGATGGGAATGATGAATGAAGGCGAATTGTTACCGACTTTGCCGACGTCCTTGCTCACGGGATACACTTCTAGTTCACCGTCATATGGAACTAGGAGCGATTGCAACTCCTTTGACCATTCGTAACGTTTCGGGTCGAGCCATTTCCGCATCTTCTCGGAGCCATTTTCTAGAATCACAGGCATGCGATCATGCAGGAAGTTTAGCTGCTTGTTCGAATCTGTCGTAATAATAGTATACGTATACAGTTTCTCATCGTCGTCTAGTAAGCGCTCATTAATATCTGTTGAATTTCAGGAGCCCGGTAAAAGATACATCAACAGCAATGCGCATAGGGTTTTGAATGTAAGGTGATCTCAGATGATTTGGACTTGGGGTTTGCTTACTTTCATACTGCACAACATCCCACAAGCCTGCAAGGCACATGAGTTTACCATCCTTGCGTTTGACATAATGCGGCATCTTTTCACGACCACCATCCTTCTTTAACCATTCGTAGAACCCTTGCACAACCACAATACACCGTTTTCTCCCCTTCATAGAGCTCCACATGCCACCACTCTGCGCAAGTGAGTCGTCGCGGCAATTGATGGTTTTCATCATGGAGCCATAGCCGGGATTACGCTTAGTCCAGAAGGGAATGAGGCCCCATTTCATAGTTTGCAGTTTGTAATGTAGATCGTTGTTTTCTACAGCAGTAAGCTGTTCGTCTGTATCGCTGCTCTGCTTCTTGGCGCCTTTGCTAGGAGAAGATAGAGGCTCATTATCGGTATCTTGCCCGTCGTGCCGAGATTGAGGCCCCGCGCCCCGATCTGGAACATCGGCTCGATACACCACGCCTCGATAGCCCGGGGCGAAGTTGTAACTCTGCCTTGGACCACTATAATATCCACTTCCCCGCGGCTCGCCACTATCTTCGCCAGCATTCTCATCGTTGCCGTCGTCAGGGTCATCAGGAGCCTCATAAACAGGCATATTGTCATCTTCTAGCATCCGCCGAATCTGGCTGGGCCACTATGCACCAGTCAGTCAGTCGCCACAAGTAGGACAGGTGTGGAGCGCATGATGAAGAGTATATGAAAATCAAGGCTGAGGCTGTGATATGATGAAAATAGATGATGAAAATAGATGGGGCTGAATAGTATTGATGGAACGGGCAATGTATTCCATTGGGTGATCATCTATAAGAGTGCGTTTTACAGATCACCTACCAGAGCCAGCGCATATCGGCCACACATCTTCCAATGGTTGAATGCGAGTGTTCCGCAATGCGTGATTATGGTTTATGAAATGCGCTCATCACTCGTGCTCTAAAAGATAATTGCTTTGTTCAGAGTCTTGCGGGTAGCTGCAACCCCGCCAAGGTGTCACTGCCAGAAGAATGATGGAGCCTGGTCAACAAGCGCAGCAAGAGTCGATAGATTAATGACGTGAAGTCCGATCAGCGTAAAACTCGTGTTCCGTTCTAACAATTCTAAGTAAGTTATACAACATGTGTCTGTTTGATCACTGACCTGATCTGGCGATGACGAACTTCAGTTCACTAACGTGGGGTCGATCCGCGTCTTAGTCTCGCGAGATCATGTGACTACAAAGTACCAGCTCAATCTCGCAATGTTAGGTTTCTTAGGCACAGATTTAGCAAGAGTATATTATTCACACATAAGGGTCCAATGATCATCACCAATATAACATAAGTAGCAGGATTCAAGTATTAGTCATGTACGGCATCATTCATCGAAGCTTCTACCGAATCTTTAGGATCATCAATTGGGATTTGACACGAGTTCTTTCACAGGGCCTCGAGGTTCTGAGCTGGTGGTGTGCCACAAGGATGGCGTGATATCTCAATTCATAAGCTTTTCCCTGATACCGAACCACGCCAGAAATGCTAAAACCAGCCCTGAACACAGTATTCGCTCTCTCAATAGGCGAATACTCTGATGGTATAACTGGAACAGACCCGATGACCCATGACCAACTCCAACTAAGCTTTCGCTTAGACCTTGAAACCTCTTGACCTTCTGCGACCACGAGCCTTCTCGAACTTGCGGCCCTTGGACTGAACATAGGGTTTCTGAAGTGACGAATTAGTATGATGACTCTCATCCAAGTAACAAAGAGCCGTACCTTGTTCTTGTGGGGACCCATGCCAAAGTGCTTGACGGCCTCACGAGCATTCTTGGGGCCACGGAGCAGAAGGGTGTTGCTTCCGGTAGGAGCACGTAGGGCAAGCTGGTCGAGGGTGAGGCACTCGCCACCAGCAGCAATGATGCGAGCACGGGCAGTGGCAGTGAAGCGTAGAGCAGCGATTGTGACCTTAGGGACCTCGAGGAGGCGGTTGTCGTCGGTGATGGTGCCGATAACGACGACGGTCTTGTCAGCCTGGTCACCACGGGTGATCTGAGACTTGACACGCGAGAGGGAGACCGGGGGGCGGTTAATGCGGGACATAAACAGCCGACGGAGGACAACCTGGAGAGAGGGTGAGTGTTAATTGGCAGTTGCAATGGTGGGATTTGAGACGCGGGCCTCGTTGGAGTTCGAGCTGAAGCTTACCTTGTTGAAGCTGCTGTCGGTACGGCGGGCCAAGAAGCGGTAAAGCTTCACGAGGAGCTTAAGGTACACATTGTCGCTCTATGTTTGATATCAAGGGTTAGTGTATTTTCTTGTTAGAAATGTGGAACGGCGATTGAAGATTTGTTGTTTTTTTGGGTAAGTGTGAACAATGTAGATGACTAGCTACGAACCTTGGGCGCCTTTCTGTGAGTACCACGGAGGTGGTGTTTTCCTGGCACGTCGATACCTTGATTGTGCAACGCCAAAGGTCAGCTTCTTTGGTTCAATATACTCATATCGGGATCGTGAACGCCTCTCAACGCAAGAGACTGGAATACCCGAGGACGCAGCATGGGGCCAATTCGAGGTTGGAGAACCTCTACGACACACACATGCCACTTGTATATGATATTTTGCACAGAAATAACGTACCCATCTTGACGGTGACTCGTTGGCGATCTCGAGAGTCGACGGGATGCTGTGGTGGTTGGTGGTTAGTAGGAGTCGATAGAGGAGGAAATTTCCTGTGATGCGGTCGAAAGTTCGAATTGGAGTGGGATTGTGTGCGGGTGAGGGCGGTGAGAAGCGGCAATTCCGATAATTGGGCTGCTATCAAGAGTGGGGCCCATGAAGAATGAATCTGACTGGCAGTAGGGGTTGGCTAGTGCTAGCCACTGTAGGCTACCCCTACTCAGCTTTCAAGATATGGATCAATGCTGGTTGGCGGTTTCAACAGTTATACATGTAATTTACAACTGCTTCAAAACGACACCCGTCTATTCAGTAGAGTAACTATTGCGAAAGTCATGTTCGTCTTCGTATGATATATTGGTATCATACTACGACCCGCACCTAACCTGTGCTTAAGTTAAAGGTGACAGGGTGGATATATCATTGTTTTTGTCCTCGCACGTATGTACCTAGCTATGCGATGTAATCCCTTGATCCATATATACATTGTAGGTATTGTGTAACCGGTTCATCTATATGCTAGCCAGGCTCGTGAGCCTTATCCCCAAAGATTCTATTTAAGATGCGCTGAGCCGCCTGTATACATTAAAACGTAAACCTCTAGCGATTAATACAATTGAATCCGCTATGGAAATCCTGCTTGCCAGTGCTGTTGCGTGTCTATCATGTCTCAAACCCATCCTAGGCCCAGGGTTGCCAATTCTTCTAGCATTCTACAACTCTCGTTGTCGATTTTAAACGCCTTGCCTGTCTTGGTTGGACCATCTCTTGCCATTCGTCGCTTGACGATATCGATAGATAAGGGCGAAGTAAAGGTATAGTCCCATGAATCAAAGGCTCGACAATATGCACGCCGAGTCGGCGGGTATTCGGTTTTCTTTCGTGCTCTAGTCTCAGCATATTATAAGCTGAGGGGTTCTGCCTTCAGTCCTACGAGGAAATCGCGAGTGAGCTCAAAGCTGAGCCAGTTAGCAGCCATGCTAGGAGCAACCTTAAGTAGATTGGGAACGAGGCCCTTATACAAGCCACGTACGCCCTCCTGGGCTACGATAACTCGAATAGCATCCCCTATCGATTTGTATTGATAACCCATGCCAGACATGGTATTGATTTGAAATCTCCGTCTCAATACGTCACTTGAAACTCACTGTTAGCTCGATGCGCCAATAGAGAATGTCACAATAGCTCACAAGGGATATGTGCAGGTTTGCGCAACGGCACCGGAGACTGCACCTGCAAGAAGTTTTCGCGCTGCGCTAGGGTGCTGCTCACCCTCTGGCGTCAAATACTTGCGAACAAATTCATATGTCATGAAATTCAATCCGACCTAAACGATGGTAAGTAATGACGAGTATGTTTTGACTTCTTAAGGGAGCCAACTGGGGATCAAGCATACGTATGGAGCCACGCCGGCGACTGTAGGGATAATACCACGGTACAATGCTCCAATACCGCCTTCAGATCTGTACATTGTCCCCATAGTCGACCACATTCCAGGAAGCTTGTCTTTGGGCACTTCCCCTAACGCAGCGAAAGAGGCCGTCTGTATGGAAAGCCGGGTCCGAACGATGTCAAGTGGATATGTAAAGAAGACAGAGGTGATACCTGCTATGCCACCACAGACCAGTCTTTCAAGAGGACCCATGATTGTACCTGGTTCCCTTTCGAAGAATTGCTGGAATGGCGTCAGAAATGTGCTGAAAATGTACAATCATGAAGTGGATTGGAAAATAAATAAAGACGCCTGTAAAGAAGGGAGGGCAGCCTCACCCTTCTGTAGAGATTGTAACTCCCGAATTGCACAGCAGAATAAGGAACTATGCGAATGCAATTGGTGCCGTTGCCGCGCATGAAGCCTCTCCAACCTTCCTCTTTCCACATCTTTCCTAGCGCCTTGCCAACCGACAACTTGTATTCACTGTGTCCGGCGCTCTGGACTTGTAGCAGAATCTTGAGACGCTCGAGCGGGGATACAACGGTTCGCGAGACGGCACCGGCGACACCACCGGCACAGAAAGCCGCGACTACTGGTTGGGAGACGAAGTCGAGAAATTGGGCCGTCCTGTTCGCCGGCGCAAACTTGGCCTTTACGGCATCGGCATTTTCGGAAATCTGGAACCAACAATCAGCTTTGGCTAAGATGAAGGTTATATATGGGTTGCTGAACTGCCGAGCCAGCCCAGGAGACATACAGGCGACATGTTCGAAGTCTGATTGGATGGCAAGGATCAAAGAGGCGCCGCAGCCAAAGAGAGGTAGTTGCCTCGTCACGAACGGCAGAAAGTAGTGTCGTGGTTCGTTATGAGAGCATCAAAGAACGGCTCCTCTAGAAAACAACAGGTATGCGCGCGCGGAAGTGGGCAGTGAGAGTTTGGTCGACTGGTACGACAGCACACGATCTTCGTTAGGAGCGAATTAGTAATTTGGGCGACATAGTCGATTGTCCGGGAAGGTAGCGGCAAGTTCTAACATAGACGGGACGAGAATGATGGCGAAGAGCTCAGACAGATGGACAAATGCGGGCGAACAATGCGGTGCTGTCGTCGCTGCAGGAATCGTCGTCGCTTGACAGGTTGATCGGGACTTAGATCGGCTATCGATGACGGGGGAGGCTGTGGAGTCGGTGTTGGATGCCGAGAGGCAAACGAGCGCCGTGAAATCTATCAGACGAAAGACGGGGCGAGCAGATGTCGCGGGGGAAAGGAGCAGTGCAGAAATGAAAAGGTGAGGAACAAACGGCGGCTGATGTTATTAGGCCGAGTTGGTGATAGTCACAAGATCAAGATCAATCAAGATTAGTTCACCTCTCCCGCACGTAGCGTAGGTACAATGCGAACAAGTAGCGTTGGTGCCGGCGATGGTCATCATGAGGTAAAAGGCGGGTTGCAGGGCGCGCGGGCGGCTGAGAACTTGCTTGAAAATTTAGTTACCTATCTCAGACTATCTGCATGTAGCGCATGGTAAGTATGTGAGGTAGTGCAAATAGTGTGCATGTATACATATGTATAAAGTATGTAAGCGTTTTTCTATGTATGTCGATACGCTCAAGAGGTACTACACCACGAAGTACCCAGCCTACCTAAGTATGTACGGTATGTATGTACCTATGTATGTAGAGGTGGACGATCGGACGGGACCTTGGTCGGGTGGACCGACGACTCCCCTTGCCTCGTTTTATGGATTGAACTTGTCACAAGGCCCCGATCCCTTCTCCCTACCAGGGAAAATAACAGCATCATTGTCTGGTCGTTGAGCGAGGGAACTACGTAGAGATCAATACATATCTACATGCCTCAGGGACAGACAAAATAGGTAGCTAGGTAGTTGCAAAAGAGGTTTGGTAGTTCTATTTTACTTTTTCTATTAATAACTAACTAGGTACCTACCTGCCTATAGTAACTTAAGTATATACTTGATTTTAGTAGTAGGTACTTGGGTATTTACATGCATACAAATATGTGATGTGTGTAGTACTGTGTATGTGTAAGTAGGTTCTCTAGAACCCAACCACATATTACGTATATTAAACAATGCGCAGCTTCGGATATAGTTACCGCTTACATGTGGAATGCAGACATGGCCACCAGAATTTACTTAGCAGCATGTTTCATCTTAAATAAAAGACATACCATACCGTAAGTAGGCGGCGGACACCAAGCTTCAAAGTCTACTCTTCGCGCTTGGCCTATCGCGGTGCTCTGCCTCTTGATATCGGAAACGTGTTGCTATTGACATGACACATCAGTATAACAAGATGAGTATCATCTTCAGTGAGCAGCGCGGCCTAAATCTCGCTGCTCAGTAGTCCTTACGTGGTACTTAGATTAGGTAGGTACCTAGTAACCAGATTACCTATAGCCAATCGCCAAACGACTATAGGACACTATTGCATTTCAACTACCTAACCCCTAACCCAACCAACTGCAACAACACTGATCGAGTATTGGCTCCGAATCGTATGAAGATTGCATTTCGTACTCATTTACGTGTTCAGGGGTAATCAGCAAAAGGCTACGTTTAGGTTCTGTTGAATAACAACTCAGTTCGGCCACACACCCACACGAACCCTTTTTAGATTGCATTCCAGGCCAACTTGGATCTACTATTACAGGTACGTGCACACGATCTCATTGCGGCATTATCCTCATCAGGTGATTATGAGAGAACGTCCCATAGATCACGGGGCACTCGTGTACCAGTATACACAAAAAGGAAATGAATTGTACTACCTAACAACTTGACAAATACGGCCCGCTCCTTGGAAAGGAAAACAGTTATTCTGTTATCGTTCTTAAACTGCGAAGATATGTCGGCGGTAAAAAATGACTAGACGATGAGCAACAGTCCAACGGGAAAGGAAACTGAAATTCCACTGTGACGTAAAAACCTTTTTTTGTAGTCCCGGACAAGATGCGTAGGCTACAGCCGCAAATTAAGTGTGTACCTTTAGTCAGCGACATCCAAGTCGTCATGTTGAGGTGGAGGGCTGTCAACAGCTGTAAAAGGGTTAGCTGAGTTGCCCCAAAAAATAATTGGTTGAAGCACATACCTTTGCGGTCATCCCCATTGGTGCCATTCTCTCGGCGATCACGATCATCGCGGTCGTCACGATCGCGGTCACTACATTTAGTCAGAGCTAGCTCACAATCGGGCATATCCTATTTAGGGAAGAGCATATCACCTACCGAGTGTCTGGGCTACGTGAACGGTCTCGCGTGTCACGGCGGTCACGGTCGTAGTCTCGGTCACGGTCACGGTCGCGGCGATCATCCTTCCTTGGAGAGTACTCGCGAGTGCTGCGACGAGGAGAGGGTGAACGGCCACGGCGAGGAGACCTACCTCCACGACCGCCGTCACGTCGATCGCGATCACGACCAGAGTCAAAGCGCCAAGAGGCTGAGGGAGGCGTGCGAGCCCACTGTGTAACTTGTTAAAACTTGGACATGAAGGCCAGAAGTGTGGTCCATACCTCAATCTTCAGGACATCGTCCCGACCGATGCGTTTGTTATGCATTTCATGATAAGCATCATCGGCATCCCGTCGATCCTCATACTCCACAAAGGCAAAGCTATTGCTCCCATTAGTCATATGCCGAGTGTCGGTGATAACGAGGCCAAGTAAAACCTACAGGCGACTACTGGCGCTTCTAGGCGCAGGAATATCACAGCGCACTAGGCGGCCATAGCTACGGGTGATAAAGTCAGCAATCTCACAAAACATGAAGTACTTTCCCAATGAATCGCATCGACTGCGTTAAGCTTTGCTGTCCTGCCACGACAGACAGGCGACTCGGCGCGCGCGATGCAACTGGTGATTTATTCGACCGCTCGATCACAGGGAAGGGACAACTGAAATGGATGGTGGGCGGGCGTGGAAGGTGGGAGCTTGGACAATGAGACGGCTCGAGGACGCGACGAAGCCAAGAACGACGGAGACGGAGGACGGGAGACGGGCAGGACCGTCCCGGGATGGGTGGACGAGGAGGCACATGTTCAGATGTGGTGGCATCGGACACCGTTTCCGCAAGTTGGGCGGTCGATCGATCTCACCGCGCGCGGGGACGAGGACGAGGACGAGGACGACGAGGATAGCTGACATACCGTTCGAATTCGTAGGCGAGGTCGCGAGCACGCGTGCCTTGGCTGAAGCCAGTCACGTAGAGGGTGGTGCCACCTCGAGACATGGCGTCTGACGTGGTTTGTTTGACAGAGTAAAAAGAGGGAAATGCAAAGCAGGAAAAGACGACTAGATATCAAAGTCAGACCAGCCTCGATGGGAGAGCGAAGCTGGAGGTATTAATCGTGATGACACGTCAGAAGCGTGGATGGCGGAACAAATAGCTTCTCCGTGGTCAAGAAGTGTTTCGGTCAAGTACTGGAGAAAGTTTGACAGTGGTTGGCGTGCAGCTCAAGTCCAGAAGCCGGGGGATCCTCGGGCCCCATTGTACCATGGAGCTTGATTGCCCAATGCGGATTAGCCCCACTATGACGTCTACTAGTGGCCAATGTCTCAATTTATTATCCGACGATCACGCTACCTTGTACGATCGCCGTAGGTATCACTTGTAGATATATCTTGAGAGCCGTCTACGTCTAAAATTACCTAAAGCCCCTTTATATACCTATATATATATATATATATATATATATATATATATATATATATATTTGAAGCTTGTCATCTGTATATTGAAAGGTCAATCCGGCCTCCGATACACTGGCACTAACTTATATGCCTGGAAAACCGGGACAATGTTCCAACACCATGGTTGCCATGCTAACACTGAACACCTGTCACATGATTGTCTCCTCAACCTTCAATTAATATTTTCTCTACATTCCATTCTACTTAACTAATTAGTTAGCTCATATGTAGATATGCAATCATACAACAGCACCCAGGCGTTCTGCAAGGGCTAAAGGAATCAAACAGTTGAAGCTCTCATAACTTCGTGATTCTCAATCATCTACGTCGTAATGTATAGCGACGTGAGGCCCTACCCTACGTAAGTAGATAGTGGTCGAAATAGTTAAGAACTGATTTCAACGAACGTTCCATTTACTAAGGTCCAGATTCGCATGAACCTCGGTATAGTGAGCTTAGATTCTATTTGCTCAAAATCTGAAAATACCCCAACACATTGCTCTATAATAAGCCGAAGTACAATGCTACACCAAGGTAATCCCCCTCGTAGATATGATATTCTTAAATGTAATGCAATCTTGTTCAATAGGTACCGTTCATATAGTTCATGCTTAGGAAGCACAAGCCTCGTACAATGTATACGCTCATGATGGTGTTAACCAGACTGAAGGGCACGCATGTCTCATCGGCTTAGATTCCTCTCTTCCCGCACAGGATACTCTTGAAAACATGAAAAAGGCTGTAGCTAAAGTCCTGTATATACGACGGATGAGAACCTTTTCAGCTAGTGACCCTTTCCCTCATACCCCTTGGCAAAGAACATCTCCAAAACGGCTCAAGTGCACATTTTTGCCCCTCCGGGATGATCATTTCTAATCCCCGTCCAATCACATTCAACAACCTCCTTGACTACCAGTCTGTCGGGACAACATGCTTTATGACTGTAGCCGTTTAATTGGAAGGCAACGTAGGTATGTTTCCCGAACGTCTGTGTTCATCCATCGACTTTACACACCTTAAGACAACCAGCCATAAACACAATGACACCCAGGTTTTTCACTTGCTCGGTGCCAGAATGTGAACGGCCAAGCGTTAGGGGAACTGGTGGTTGTGATAACTGTAACCGCCAATTGTGCGTTGCTCACAGGTCTCCTTCTTTCCACATGTGTAGTGATGTAAGAGAAATCGGCCTCCGTTCCATCTTCTTCGCCGAGACTCATCATGGAACTCTAAGGATCCCTTATTTACGCGAGAATTTTGCAGGTCTTAGACGACGCAGCCTGGGAGTCTCAGATTATGAGCGAGATCGATCGTCTCCGCTCTATGATCAACGACGCGGCTGTATGTAGACACGCGTCCGAACTAAATGGCGGTAGAAGTTGCCATATCGAGCATTCCTCTAAAGTTGAGCCGGGCGCTCTCATGGGATGCGCTAATTATCATGCCCGCATCCGCTTTCACGACGGTTCTCCCTCCTGGCTCATGCGAGTTCCGCGGATTGCGAGCGCCGCTGTTGGTCTTCCAGTCTCGCTAGCAGATTACCTCGTACGCAGCGAATACGCTACTTTGAATTTCCTTGAGACTACTGCAGTGCCAGCGCCGCGAGCTTTTAGTCACGGTATTGCTAGTGATGGTACTGACTACGGTGTCGGCGTAAGCTTCCTTCTCATAGAGGAACTGCCCGGCCGGCCATGGATAGGTCAAGGGGTTTCTGGTAAAGACGCTACACGAGATGAGAAGCTGAAGGTCTGGAATGCCGTCGCTGATATCCTGGCCGAGTTGGAAAAGCACCCGTGGCCAAAGGCAGGGTCTTTGTGCCTTCAATCATCCAGCATCGGCATTTCGGAAGTAGCGAGTGACAGATTTGTCGTCCTTACGCCACAAGGTCCATTTGATACTGCCCTTTCTTATTATACTGCCTTTGCTGAGCAGTATCTGGCGTTGATTGCGGATGATCAGCTCTATACGGAGTATCCTGTAGATGCGTACTTGGTGTATCGCTTTCTTAAAGACAATGCAGTACAGCTGGCCCAAGGAGCCTCGGAAGCACGGGCTCCGGAGAAATTCTTTCTGAAGCATGTCGATGACAAAGGCGACCACATACTACTCGATGAGAATCTCAATATCACTGGGGTTATTGACTGGCAAATGGCACGTCTTGTGCCTCGACGTGAAGCTTTCGGACCATCACTTGTCACCGCGGATATGAGCGCGTTATGTCAGGGCGAGGTCTCTCTAAGCGGCGACGATATCGCATTAGCGGATGCACTGAAGGAGAGGGGATCGCCTGAGCTAGCGAATTGTATGGTTGATGAAAAAGCGAGGAGATTTTTCTGGGGCCTGGCCTTGGAGCCTAAGTGGTCATACGCTCTGCCGTTGGCAAACGCAATACTAAAGGTCTTCGGGGTCGATCAAGAATGGGTGACATGGAGAGAGGTGGCGTTACGTGACTACGAGACTGACGAGAGGTTGAAAGCCCTTATTGACCGCACTGAAACTGAGTAAAGACGGAAGTTCCAGTGCACTCTCGGAAGTAATATTGAATATTTACGGAAACCTCGAAGAAGGGCAAACGTGTCTGCCTATGTGCTCAGATTCAAGTAGTATCCTTCCATGTATATGCCACCTTAGAACATAGATCATTATTACATAAATTTTCTCTCGCTCTGATTGTCTAGTTCCTACAAATACCCAAGTAAGTATCTGTCTCTAGAATAGGAACATTCTAGTCGCCAGAAATTCAACATACCATTGAATCTTCTTAATCTATTTCAACTTCTATGCCCAGTAACCCCCCAAACACCTTTGATGCATACGCTCACAAGATCAAGTACAAGCTGCACAGCAGACTCGGGCCCGTCAATATGCCCGTCCAGAAAATAGCGTTCCCTAACACCTTCTTATCGCGTAACCAACGCGTGCGACTCAGGCGCACGAGGGGTAGCTGGAACATCTGCATAGCGAGAAGATAGCCGCGCAGCTTCTTGAAGATGCACCACATTATCAGCTCGTGGACGCACGCCGACAGGAAGAAGGTAATAAGCGTCGCCGTATGCTTGTTCACGCGCATCGTGGAGATCGAGCTGTGATACACGTGCCGCAGGAGGAAGTTGTGTACCGGCCGGTTCCAGTCGCGCGCAAATTGATCCCAAGATACTTGCGGGTCGTCAGTCACTGAGATTCACAGAGGGTGTTTGAGCAATTATGTTACGAGCAGCGGGCGATGGTAAAGACGGCTTTACAGGTTGACGACTATGAAAGTGGCAATATGTGTATATGAAGAAAAAAGGGAGAAGGAGGTGAGCCAGATAAATGAGAAGCACATACCACTGTTCCACCATGCGTCGTAAAAGCTACGATCCGCAAAGAATGTAAGCTCGGCGAGAATATTGAGTACGGTTTCCCAGATGAGATACCACGCGAGCTATAATGGTAGAAACAAAAGCATCAGTCGTGTCCTCTTCTCAACCTCGATCCGTACAAACCAGAAACGCTCTTCTCATTTCCTAGGATTCCTGATTGCTATTTGGGGGATGGCCAGACTTACCAAATACTCCATCATGAACGGAAAGACGAGATCGCTCAGCATCCAAGGGAACTCGGCGAACCGCTGCGCGGTGGTATACCCCATTTCCTTCATCGCGACAGTGCGAACGACGACAGGGTAAATGAAAGTCTGCGAGATCATAATCATGACGAAGATCACGCCAAACGTAGCCGCCGCCTTCTCGGCTACGTAGAGAAAGTTGATGCTGTCGGAGCGTGGATATTGCAGCTCGTAGACCACGGTGGGGAGGAAGATGTACTCGTAGTGATTCGTGAGGCTCAAGTTGTTAGGATAGTAGTGCGAGGGCTGCGTAGCCTTGCCCTTGAGCTCATCGGCTAAAGCATCGATTTCCCATCTGCGAGTTTGTTGGTATTATGGTACTTCACGCTCTCTTGCGCCAAGCTACTTGCGTTCTCTTACGCATAGGAAGCGCTACAAGATGAGGTATATTAGAAAGGGTAAACCTACTTGATAAGCCTTTCAAACATCATGGCCTGGTCAAGATCAAGAGGTTGTCCGCTTTTGATCGCCCGTGAAATGCTTTCTATATCGTCCGGCTCGTTCGACTGTGACTGTGCTATGGAGTTTCTCCTTTCTCGGTACATGGCTGCTGAGGGACGGCGATCCAAGTGGGAAGTTGAGAGCTCAGACGTCTGAGGCGAAGTTGTGGACTCCCCCGCCACGGTCTGCATGCTGTCGAGCTTTTTCAGTTCCGCAAGGAGGCCTTCCCGCTTCTTATGGATGGAAGACAAGTAGCCGTTGTAGAACGCATATGAGTGTTGCTTCATGAGCATGACGAGACCGTGCAACACAAAGAACACTGTATGCGTCCACGGCCAATCACGAACCAAAGTCAATCCCACCACGCCTATGATGAATAGGGATTGCCAAATCTAGTCGTTCATCAATACTGTGAGGGGACAATAGGGGGTAAGAAGCAACTCTCACGTTCTGGATGATCCATCCCGTTGTATCCCAGTCGAGGCTGTCACGAGCAACAAGGCGCTGGATGATCCAGCTCACACCTGTTAATGTACACATAATGCCGTCCGATATAAAAAGCACGACCACTGTCTGCGTTAGAACTAAGTGGTGTTGTGTCCCACTGTAGTATGGTAACAGTAGCTCTGAGATAGGACTGCCACGATGTAGAGCACTGATACTGACCACGGGTGTTCTAAAGGGAGGGAAGACTCACCATCTCGGCGAAACATAGTCTTCATAATCTCGTTCTTGCCCAAGGGGCTGCCCGTCTTCCGCCAATTGTCTGCCGCCATCTTTATAATCCAGAACACGACCGCAATCCAAAACAGGACGTAGAAGCCGTAAAACGGACTATTCGCCGCATGCTGATTCTGCCTATCGAAGGTTGAAAACTGGCGCGTGAAAAGCAACTCCCTGAATTTGCCATTTGTAGAATGCGTGCCCTTGTTTCGATCACGCTTCGCACCTATTCCGTCAGCCATGGGTGATGGTTGCCGACGCGGCGTATAAATTGGATATAAAGAGAAAAAAATATAGCTCAAATGATTCGATCTCACCTTTTTCAGGGTACATTTTAATGGATCCTGCAAGCTTGAATTGTTTGAGGTATTGCCATTCGTATTATGGCTTTTGACTGATAGAGACTGGTCCTCACAACTTGGCGTTGAGTCCAAGCTTGACTCATTCAAGAATGCCTCAGTGGCCGAGGTATCGTTCGAATCGACAGTTGTCTCACGCTGTAGTGAAACAGGCCTTGGGCGCATCTTCCCAACCGTTCTCTCTATTTCGCTGCTAGCGACTGATAATGTATGAATAGGGCGTTCTGCACTATGGAAAGCGCTCGTTATGGCCTCTGGGGCCTGGCCTATAGTGATAGGGTCCTCCTCAGTTGGTCGAGCATGGTACCCTTTATTACTGGGAGATGTTGAGGCTATTTGCTCTGTTGACATGGTTTGATGACAACTTAGTTTTCAAAGATAAAGTGGTAAACTTAAATTCATATCTGAAATCGAACGATTCAGCGCTGGGCTCTGAAAAGCGTAGTGCCAATCAATTTTGCTATATTCTGTTCCTCACCATGTAAGAAGTATTGAGTATTTCAAAGTTATATGTTATTTGGCAAATGCGACAAAGGCAGTCATATAGGTAGCTATAGGGGATTGTGTCGGTCGGCTGGGACTGTTCGGCACTTTATATCGAGAGCGCGAGCCTCGGCGACGTGGACCTTCGAGTAGCTCCGGACAGGTGACGTTGCACGTTGCACTCGGTCTGTTTCGTCGACCGATCGATAGCCCGACTATCAACTTTGCTAAAGATACCTAGGGTGGCAAGAAGTTATTACGGAGTGGTCTGACGTCGGATCCTTGTTGCCGGAACTTCAGTGCCCCAACTCGACAAAGCCACTTACTTATACGACTTGATTGGCTACCGACGTGGGATAAGCACAAGCTTCTCTCAGAACAGCGGGGTAGCAACGCATTTCTTACAGTATGTACATAAGATATTCGGCTCACCGGTCATTACCATAAGCCGCTTCTACAATAGCGAAGTACAAGGTGTTATGCACTTATTGTGTTTGAATTTGCATACCAAGTTGCGCCTGAGAAAATACATGGGGCTTGAAGCCCGAGAACCTAGACGTACCACCGTCATACCCCAGTAAAATTTTATGTCCCAGTTAATCCCCTCGTAATTAATTGAGTACGCCTAGATCATTTACTGCATCTTTTCATAGGTGGCCATGAGTGAACCTGAAGAAATTATGTCAGTTACTAGACCCCCTGGTTAATGACGTGGATGCTTCTTACCAATGAATGTTGTTACTAGCCGGCTGCGAACTTGGCAAATATCCTCGGGTACTAGCCAGATTGTGGCACCCATTTTTCTGGCGATACTGATGCTAAGCTTGGCGTTCAAGTAAGCTTCCTCATCAGTACGTCCAGAGGTAACGAGTTCGTAATCGACATAAGCGCTCTTCATGCCATTGAGTACATCGAGGAGGAAGATGCCACTGCCGATAGAAGGATCCTTGAAGGAACGAATTGACGAGTTTCGCCCTCCCTTTTGAGACATTTCATTTGCCCACCGCACCATTTCGGCATCTGTGATTTCACGTTTGCCGAGACGTTGAGCTAGGGCGGACAATGTTAGAGTGATATTCTTTCGCATGAGCTGCCAGACCAGACCCAGTGTCAACATCTTCTGTCCGTCAGTAATATCAGCACCTTGAATTCCAACTAGAGAGAAACCATTCTGTTTGCCAAGCTCGACGGCGTAGTTTGTGTTCTCGACGGCTTTGAATTTTAACATCTCTGCTCCAGTAGCTGGGCGTTTGTTCACGTGCCTCCAGTTTACGGAGCCCTTAATTACTTTGTCGTAGGCTTGCAACAGGATGGTACCGTCACGAAGATCGTCGAAGAAGGACACTACAGCTGGTTGTACGTCCAGACTGTTCAACCATAATGTAAACACTCTGGCTTCTCGTTCCCCTTCAGCATCAAAATCTTCCACTTCTTGCTTTTCTTCCTCTGTAATAGGATCTAGCGCGGGGTGATTGTTAAACAGATTGGCGACGAAGGCAAGGTTGAGTTTCGGGTTTCCGGCGACTAGAGACTTCGGGGTAAGGAATTTCCGGCAACCTAGCTTGTCAGCATCGACTAAAACTTCCTCAGCCCGCTGATTCAAGTCCCGGGTCTGCAGAGGGGCTCGGGTACAGCCATAGTCGCGTCCGATTTGTGCGAGTAGAACGGCGTAGTTTTCTGCGTCTTTTACATCGGAAGAAAAGTTCGAAACCCGGCGGTGCCAGCCAGCCGCATTAAGATGATAATTAAACCATCGCAGAAGGATCTGCTCAGGGGGTAAGCGTAGGAACTGTTCTAACGTCTCGTCCTCTTCTAAGAGACGGTACAGCTCTGGGTGGAGCTTAATGTCAATCTTTCCCAAAAGACCTCGACGGATGATCTGCCAGATCAGACCCAGGATCAGATGTTCTCGAACCTCAATAATATCGCCACTACCGATGTTGACAACCGAACAACCGATACCCTTGGCAGACTCAATGACGATGTTGTTGTTCTCTGTCATATGGAAAGCATTGAGTTTCTTGATTTTCTTTCCGGGTACATTTAACACACGCTCATCTATCGTGTCCGGTACGCTATCGTTAATAAGTTTGGCGAGCACTAGGCCGTCCTTACACTCATCGAACATCTCAAAGGTGTCTGTTGGGAAGGGTAGACGATGTCCTATATCCTCATCACCCGCCAAAACAGCATTGATGTGGCGCGTGAATTCGGTTCGCTCATCTTCATTGATGGTGTGGGTGCTATTCGCAAACGAACCGACATGGATCTTGCCAGCACTGGGTTTCGGGGCATGGCCGCGACCGTTACCATGGCGGCCGTTTCCAGTTAATTGGGCAACTATACCAACTGGAGATAGAGGAGGGTTGCTACCACCTGTGCTCATGCGTTTCTGGGCAGGTGATGATTCGCGCAGTTTCGCGATGAGCTAAAACAAGTCAATATACGCTCTCGTAATGAAAAACGCGGGCTGCAGCAAGCCGACTTACGCCGACATAATCTTCCAATTCTACTCTGCGGGATGAGTCTAGCTCAACCTCCTTCAAGGCTTGTCGCACAACATCATAAGGTTGTCTCTCGCTTGCCTGTGTGGCTTTGATGGCGGTGGCCTCATCGATATAGCCCTTGTCATCGGCGTCGAGTTTGCGGAAAGCATCGGCAAAGCCAAAGATATCACCCTGCTGAAATTGAGGGTATTTCCTAGTCGCACAAGTCAGGCTTGGGGAAAAGGGGGCGGATTGGCGGGACAGGCGATGGTTGACAGACATACCTCTGCAGCTTGAGCACATTCATGATTGGAAATATCTTTGTAACTGAGGGTCAATGGGAGGTATCGATAGTTAGGGAAGCTATCTACGTTAGTTATGGGCGTGGAGAGTGTGCCGCGGGCAATCCGTTCGGCTGGTTGCGATTCTGCACAAGGCTTCGGAAGTGTTGGAAGCAATGAAAAGGTCGGGGATTGTTGAAAGAGCGCAGTGATGGAGACGCAGTGTAAGACTAGGTACGTAGGTAGCAGCAGCTCAGCGGTAATATAGCCAGCTAGCCCGCCAGAATTAGGCTTCACTTTAGGCGATGTAGTCGCGATGTGGTCGCGATGTAGGATGGGATCGGTCACGGTCGTCAGGAAGTTGGGGAGAATACAATGGAGACGTAGAGACGAGAATCCGCCTTATTCCAGCTGTCAGCTCGACGTGGTGGAAGCTTGGTGGGGGAGGAGAGGATGAGGCATGAGGGGATGGAGCCCGCTCTCCACTGACCAGCACCGAGCACTGATGTAATGCCCAGACTGCCGCCTGCTGTAGGTACCTAACCTGGGTATAGTAGTATATACCTAATGTAGGTACCTAGGTAGGTAGGTAGGTACCTTTAGTAGGTAACTTTTAGGCGGTACCTGTTTGCCAGTTGAGCGTTTAGGTAGTAGGTATGTACCTAAAGGCTTGGCGGCGTTGCATCAGCCACAATTACTTGCGTAAGGACCCAACGCAAGCATGACACGCAGGCCTTAGGCACCAGAATACTGACCATCCTGGGCGTCTACAGTGATGGTGTCTTAAGGATACTACGTAGATTATTACCTAGGTACCTACTAAAGTACTATGTATATAGAGGTACTGGCCAGCAGTCACCCGTGGGATTGGGATTAGGTACCTACCTGCTGAGATTCTCGGGCAGAGCTCAGGTACTTAACTTAAGTATGTACCTAGGTAGGTACCTATTTATATCAGCACATGGATATGATTGCTCTCAGCGCCAACGCCCCGCCGGACAGCTGCCGGCACTCATTTCCAGCGCTGGGTATCTGAGCTCCCGCCTGTTGAAGCCCAGCCATCATCATCATGTCGGATTCATCCAACTCAAGTCAAGTTGTCATTAAGTGACTGGCTATTGACTAGGTATGAGGATGCATAGGCTACCTAGTTCTTTCACACAAAAATCCATATCCTACTCAGATCGCCAATCTACGTTGCCATACCATGGACTCTCATACAGATAGATATATGCGATGTCGATGGGCATACATAGATCCCGCTCTCTGTAAGAAGTGTTCGGGTGGCCGGCAAAGTTCGTTTCACATCCATTATTCGCCATGTATTCTTCATTAAGCATTTCATTAATGGACATAGCCTGCACTGTTGTCCCAGGCGCCAAAGAGTCCGTCATTATTAAGTACATTCGCCACACTCAGTATAAGTAGTACCTACTCATAACATGTGGGAACATCGTTATGTGCGCATTATCGAAATCTGGCCACTGATTGATCCCATCACAAAACTTCTCTCGTGACGGGCGAACAAGTAGCAGCCTTCAACAGTCCCACCACGTACGACTTTTGAATATCCCGGTTCAAAAGCCGTCCCTCCTCGTTTAGGAGTCCAGACGCCTGGACTATCCGTAGTGGTACCGCGAGCGTCGCTGTCTGCAATCGCCCGATCCCGCGGAACCTAGTTCGATATCGGACGGGACTGGCTTGGGCCTCGCAGTCTTTAGGCCACACCAGTGATCTCGGTAGGGGTGATGGTGAAGTTCTGCAACGGCGCGCTGAATTGGTTGTAAAACGAGACCGCACGCCCTGTGAAGTTCCACCAAGTCGTACTATCCTTGCGTTAGCGACCTTGTCTTCCGTCTGGGCATCACAGTTACGAGGCAGCACTCACGACGAATAGAGGTCGGTGTATCTCAGAGAAACCTGGATTTTGGCGTGGCGCGTGCCGTTGGTTGTGGTATTGCTTGGAAGAAGCTTCGCGACAACGATGGCATCGGTGTCTTCCTCATCTATCCTCTGACAAAGTCTGTAAGGGGAACCCTCGCCGTCACCCGCGCAGTATGCTTTGAAGGCTGGTGTCGCAGGTCTTGATGTGAGATTCGCTTCGCCCGTAATGTTGAAATCTGCCATGATAATCAGTAACTCAGCAACATCAGGACAACTCTAGTCGAACCATAGTAGCAACCCTGTCGCGCACAGCCAGCACTCCATCCTGTAACGGCCCAGTCGTATTCCATACTTTCGGCGGCGATCCTCATGACCATGGCGGATGCGGAGCTCGCGCCCGCTAGGGCAGTAAGAAGAATATCGGCGCGCATTTCAATGACGTTATGAGACTTCTGAGGCGATAAATGAAGCGGTCAAGATGGGAAAGCAAGGTGAGAACTTGTCCCAATTCGGAGACAAAGGGCTTGGTTATATATACATGTACTAGGTTCTCCGAGATTCAATGTTGGTCGCATTCCTGAGCCTTGCCCCCTTTTGCCAGTGGATCGTCAATGAACGGTGGTTGCATACCTGCCGCAAATGTAACCGTTCGATGCTACCCCTGTTCGTTTCTGGACTTACACGGCTAAGTTGCTGTTTATTGGAGCAAACATGCGGCCAAGTTGGTAGGTAATGCTGCTATGCTAGGATCGAGGGATTGCAGATCCGGCCGTTTCTACATACATAGTAGGTCCATAGTAACCAGCGCGACTTTTGTTTCGGGGCCCAACTGGGTCCCGGGTTTCATGGTACCCATGTCTACACCTCACTCTGCCAGGTTCAATTAAAAGCATTGGGAATCATTCATGTTTGCAGATTCATTGTAGCGTACAAAGGAGTTTGCGAAGTCCATTAAGAATGGATACGTGGTAATACCTGCGAGGGATATGTACGTACTACTCCGTACCCAGCCTAATAGGGATGACGATTCCAGATATGCGCCGACGATACTGAGTGGGCAGATCCCGAAGGACTAGCGCTTTCTGGTGCTTGTTTTACCAACATAGGGCAGTTGATAGGGCCCTTTTTCGAGACGAGTGCCAGTCCGTTTCGCTCATGCACCACTCACGCGTAGGCGTAGCCAGATGTTGAACACGGATGTCTCTTCTACGGTACAGATATGGTACTACGCTACCTCAGTACCAGCCTCGTTTCTTCTCAAGAGCAACTCTCAAGAAAGCGCCCTGGCGTTGCGCATGACTACAATATAATGAGTCCAATATAATTGAGGGATCAACATAGACCCTTACATTCTCGTATCAATATCTGTGGGGCCTTCGTGACCAAAACGCACCATCCCTTGCCGATCCGAGCGCGTCCCTATTTCCTGCGAACGATCCGTCGGTGCACAATAATCCACTTTCGGACGCTATTACCGTTCTAGCACGGTGACTCCTAAGTATGCCGGACTTCTGCGGCGGAAATGTCGTGCAACTCGAGCTGTTGGGATTATGATACCTTGGGAGGCTTTATCACATCGCCAATACAACACGCCTCTATCGCTCTACTTTGACTACCCAGATACGAACAATTTGATCCTTTTTTGGAACGGGATTGATGTCTTGCTGCGGTCATTGGAACCAACGAGCTGGTTCAACAATGAAGCCTACAACCTATCACAGCGGCGAATAGACGAGAAGAGGATTGTCACTGGCTGTGCAATTCAGCGCTGGGCGCTTCATACCTTTATCACACTGGACACAAGCCCGACAGCTATTTGAGGGCGGGCCATTTTCCGGTGCCTGTCATGCAAGCAATTGGCTTCCCACAAAAGTTCTGCTACTTCTCTGTAGGTTCATACCAAGTATGGGAGTATTGGCTTCACTGTGGCGCCTACAGTCAATTCAACGAGTCACCGCTTTCCTCGTCCTCCTTCAGCTCTTTTTCACTTAGCTCCGTCCTTGAGTATGAGGTGTAAAACAAGGATGTTTCGTCCCAAAAGCTCTTTGCTGCATGATTAGGTCGACTTCATTGGAATGCGCCTGTTATATATAGCTGTTTAACTAGGACTGCGTCATTTCTGCTTCTAGTAGAGGTAGACTTAACCATTCATAGGTACATTGACTGACCGAGGCAGTGGCCACGTGGACGAGCATGCCATTTAGGCCAATTGCATTAAACTACAGGATTTCATCCTACGTAGTTAAGGCCTTATCCCGACTTAATGTCTCGCAGCAAACAAATTGCGTAAATAGGTATGAGTTTGCTGCTCTCTCTGTTGTTGCTATTTTGGCTTCGCATGACGTCTACCTATGGAGAATGGCGATATGAGTATCCTTGTTCAGCAGCATGCCCATAGATGCACAAACATCTTTCGAACGTGACACCAACGCATCAGCCTCCCCACTGCATGTCCTCGTGGGATAGATGAGACCTGTTCTGATAGTCGGGCCGGATCGTGCTAGAGATTTCGTGCCAACCAGCAAGCTGGGCAAATACGGCCGTATTTACTCAGCCCAACCTAATTGCTGGACACCGCCCAACTTTTGTCCTGATTAAAAGCGAACAAGCGCTAGCGCAGATGAGCCATCAGATATGACAGAAACATATATTCCTCAGTCACGACTTGCTATGAACGCATAATGCGATCCCAGTCAATGACAATATCATGCCAATCCATGTATCTATCGCTTGATGAGAAATGCTTCACTCTATAGACGGGGTTGATGGAAACTCACTGCGATCAATTACTTTCTTCTCTACCCACCAGTCACCAAGTACAGTGAATAGGAATGCCAATGTGTTTACAATAGGAACGGTCAGGCTTAGCTCTACAAACTCATCAGTCACCAATGTCTACAGGATCTACAAGCAAGTGAACTCACCAGCCTGGCCGATGAGGAGGAAGAACCACACACTCCCAGTGAGATTTATCAAGAGAGGTACGGCATATCCGGGATTTCGCAACAGGTCAACGACAGCGAAGAACGTGCCGTAAAGCTTGCTCTTCAGCCAGCTCGCCTTGACATCGTCCCTCTCAAGGAGTGGATGAGCAGGCGGGTTGTGAGTCTTGGCTGCGCGACGAATGAAGGGAGTCGTCAGCCCCCAAGCTATCCCGACAAGCAGGAAGCCTGCCACGTAGTTGATTGCTGGCGGATGAGGTGGTGCAACTGATGACGACATTATAGGAGAGATATATTGATCTTTAGAAAGACATAGCAGACAAGCAACACTCGTCTCTGACAGTAGATAGATAGTATTACATAGATTAGTCCTTGTACTATGCCCATCAGTAGGAGGTGAGTTGGCTGATTTAATTGTGGCTTAACAGTGGCTATGGCTTGATGACCGCCAAGAGTGTGGCTAAGTTCTCAACGAGACAACCTGTCCATGACGCCCTCTTGATGAACCACTTTTAACACAAAACTGAAAAAACGAAATCAATGCTAAGTTGATCCAGTCCCCGAGGCTTCGCGATGTTTATGCCATCCACCGCCGATGATCTACGTAGATCGTAACTCAAACTACGACACGAAAACAATCTTTGTGGAAGGAGAGTAGATACTGACCTATGCTCTTTTCGGTTTCTCTCTAGTACGATTGATGATTCATCAAGTTTCACGAGGCCGCAATCAATCCACTTATGGACAATCCGATGTATGCGAACATGAGAAATGTAGGTAGTCACAATACAGTATTCTTTAGGCTCGCCGTACATTTTCGTATCCTTCCAAGGTTCTCGATTGTGAGCTTCGACCCCCTGCATCACGTTGATCGACAGGGAAATCATTACGCTTCCACCTTGCAAGCCTAATGACAATCCGATCTCTGTCCAAGCTAGCACTTCAGCTGGCCACTTAGAGAGTTGAAATGGCCAAACGATCAGACTAAGTTGGGTCTGGAGATCGTACCTTTGAGGATTGTGCACGATCGTGCCGAATCCCATGTTATCCGACCTCTCGAATACCGTATGGTCGGACCCTTCCTTGAAGTTAATCCACTAATTCATCAAGGGTTTGAACGTGAACGAAGGTATTTGTTTTGGTGGGCTATCGACCTGTGAAGAACGGAAAGCTTCATTGCTATCATATGTGATCTGATAATTACTTACAGGGTATTAAGCTTTTCTTGGTGTATTTTGACGCGTTGGCAAACCTCATCTGACATCCTGAGTCATCGTTCTAGGCATGATAGGTCAGTTAGAGCTCACCGTTTTAGGAAACATGAGACAAAGCCCTCCCGCCTCTTCTGTATATCATGAATCACCTCTTGGGTCTAATGTCGGGGTTGGTGTCAATTCTTTGACCTCCATCTGCTTCTGTGTAGTTTAGCCTTGTGTTTAGTAATGCTGGAAGTAGTAACATCACTATGGAATATGGAAGGCCTACCTGAGCCAATAAACTTAGAGCAAGCAGTAGCTGATTCACTACGCAGTCGGATTGCCACTTATGTAGGGTTAATTATATTCAGGTTGGTCAAGCGTGATACTTCCAGACCTTTGACAATTACTGAATAATACCACAGATCCATGTTATCGGAACTGCCATCCGTGTCCATCTACTGTCTATTGCCTGTTCTCCAGAGAGATCAACGTCAGTTGCTATCCATTTTGCGTATTAGTTGCTGAGTGATGATGATATTACTCGAGCTATCACATAGTCATTGGCGTCATAACCGAGTCGTAAGGCAATATATGAGCATAGGAGGACAGCTTTGCTGCAGAATACACCTATGATTAGCCAATATCCCAGCAGAAAAGAACCGAGTATCAGTCCTGAATTGAAGCATAAAAACTCAAGAGATTCCAGCTAAAGTTGCTAACGCGTTCATCCCACCCGTCAACAATCAGCACTCAATAATCACATTCATATCACCACCAGATGCAATCGACGCACAGAATCGTCTCATCCGCACGCCAAAGACTTATCTCACCTTTTACTTTTAACAAACAAACATACTCCAAAATGGCTTCTGAAGCTCAGGTCGCCGGCGGTCACAAGGCCAACATCAACAACCCTAAGACCTCTGACGAGGCCAAGCAGCACTCTCGCGAAGTTCTTGACAAGGAGTTCAGCGGCGGCGACGGTAAGCTTACTACCTTATTCACATACATTATATGGATATATACCATATCGTATGATGATGGAAGGAAGAACGCTACTGATCATATCATATAGTCCCCGGTGCCAGCGACAACCAAGACAAGAACCCCAACAACGTCGCGAGAGGTCTTAAGGCCACTATCAACAACCCCAGAGTCTCTGATGAGGCTAAGGAGAGTGCCAAGGAGCGACTCAACCAGATGTAATAGGTTCTAGGTTGATATTCTGGATGCAAGAGGGATATATATAACGGATCAGTAATATGAGATACCAGATGTACGATTAGTTATTATGGTTATGCGAACCTAATGCGGATTAGGGGTTGAGAGCGAGAGTAGGGAATAGTAATCGTCTTCGAAATATCGTGCTCATTTCTACAGTGCATACACATAGTTCTCTATGATGATTGATGTATGGTTAACTAATCAGCAAGCCAAGATGAAGCTATACCAAATCAATGGTGGAACCATTCATCTCTACTACAACATAGTTTCTGTTTGAAGGCTATATTTGCACAGTAGCAATATATTAAAGCTACAGTTTGCGGATAAATTTCAACGTGTCAAGTAGGAATAGGAACTTTTAGGATATGCAAATATGTGAATAGTTCTTATTTGGACCGGTAACATACTACATAGCTGCCTAGCGCTTAGGGTACCCAAGTAGTGTTTTCGCTGTGCCGACCAAGACAAGGAGTAGAAGCGAAGCTTAGATAACCTTCAAAATCACTTCTCATGACCCTTATTGATACTATGAATCAGTACCCCTGACAGCCTAAAAGAGCGCATGGTAGGACACATCATATGTCACGTAGATGAAGGAGCTCGGAGACAGTGAAGCTTGATCAAGAATTGATATTGGCGGGACTCAGTTCGCGGTATTCTGGGTTCACGATATTTGGTATTATGTTTATATCATCGATCCGTAATGTACAGAGCGGGGAGCATCGATTAATCCCAGGCTCTCGTAATGTTCATATGTTTCTATGTGGCTAATCATTCAAAGAGTTGCAGCTGCCTCGGCGGCGCCCACGACTTTGAATGTCTTTTTGCTCGTCCAATTAATTTCGACGTCATGCGCCCATTCCATGTAACGTGCCCAGCCTGCATCGGCAAGTCAGTACAACATGAAGAACGAGGTCCAGGGGAAAGCTAGCGCCGACGTACTCCAATACGCGAACTTGCGACCAAAATACTTCCCGGCAAAAGGGACTAGTATCATTGTTAGGAGGAGCTGGAGCTGCTCGAGGCTCTGTTCCCACTCTTTCTGGGCATCGTAGTCATCGTCGGACTCGAAACTTTCGGTAGAAGACGAGGGCAGAGAGTCGACGTCGTCCAGATCAGAGACGGAGAGGTCAGGTATGGCGAAGGAGTCGGAGAGAGACATGATGTCGCTCGGGGCAGGCGATGTTGCGGGCTGTACGTAGGTTCGGGGATAAAGCAGCGTTCGGAGCGCTGCTAACTGGAAGCCTGATAATACATCTGACTGGGCCGCCGGAGGAAGACGAGGAAGAGAGTGTGACGGGGATGGGACGCGTTCGGCGTAAAGCTTGAAGCTCGCTGGTGGGCGAGGACGTCGTTGTTGGACGACGAGTACCTACTGCGCTTCTTCGTAGATGTCGTCAGTCGGGCTTGGCAGTTAGAGGGCTGTTGTCGATAACCTTCAATTGCAGGCCGGTTTTGCGGGATCGGAGATAGCGGTGCTGTCAAACTGAAATGGAGACACCATTACCTACTACCGAAGGTACATCTGAGGCACATTGCTAGCAGTGCAAGATACGGCTTACCAGCTGGTATCAGCATGTACTTCCGCTACCCACATAAGGTAGATATAGATGTATTTACTGGACATTTTCACGGAAGGGCGGCGGTCGAGGCTTCTGACGGGCCGTCGACGATGGGCACCTGGAGGCATTCGATGTATCTATGTACTACTTACTTGGCTTCGCATGCTTAGAGTTTCTCGAAACATTATTATATACTCTATCGCACCCTTCGTCATCGCTGTTATCCAGCCCAGCCCAGCCCATCCTGACTCCTCTCCTCCAACTTCCTACCTATTCAAAGAGAAACATCACAACAACAACAAGTTGCAGCCGATTCCTCGAAATCTCGTCCACCTAAGGGTTAGTCGTCTGTCTCATATCCAGCGCAACAAGCTCGTCGCACGCAGCCAGTCGCATACACGCCGCCTGAACGAGGTGTTCAAGCAACATGGATCCCCCAGACACCGCAAGTGTAAGCCAGCCCTCCTCCCGTTTATTCACTTGTTACATGTGTAATGTGTTGTCATGTCGCACTGTCTTTTTTCCATCTCCCCCTCTACTCCGTACCCTCTCTCGCCTCTCTCCTTCACTAGTGTAGGTAGTAGCTCACCCATCCCGTCCGTGCTTCCTTCTTGCTTCTTCTTGTCCTACCACGCTACGCTGCCTGTGACCTGTCGCTGCCCGTCTTATCGCCTACACACCCCCCTCTGCCCCGTCCCGTACCAGTGTGGTACCACCACCCACTATCGCATCCCCTGTCCACAGCTCGACAGTCAGCCAGGAGGCTTCAGTGCGTGCCCCTCCCCCCCCCCGGCCCTCTTTCCCCCTCCAATCCAGTCCCAGCTCTGTGCGCCCCACCAAAAACCACCGTCTCTTTAGAAATTCATGACTCAAGCTCCAAAAAGAGTCATCGTCACGCCAGCAACATAATTCTATTTCGCCTCTGCTCTTGCCTCCTCCTCGTCTAGCAATTTCCATCTCTGCAAGCACGTGATCACCTAACCTGCAGGTATTGCCCTTCCTTCCTATTGGGTCATCGCACATCTCCATCTCTTAGCTTGTTTCTCAACGTTACCTCACCTCTGCAAACATTCGACCTTTTCACAACAGGGTCACCACATACTAATCCGCTATTCAGGAAGAGCGGCCTAATTTACCCGACCGCAAATCGCGCAAATCCGTCGTCTTCAGTTCCGAAGCTATTGTAGTTCAGCCCGACGGACAGCTCACCATGTCGTCCACCGAGGAGAACAAGGAGGCCACCGCCATCTCTCATTCCACCCCTGCTGAAGAAGAGGAGCCTACAACACCACCTGAGGATGGTGGCGCCCTAGATCTTGGAAAGAAGAAGAAGAAGAAGCCCAAGAAGGACGCTGCCGAGGATGGCGAGGCGCCCGCCGACGACGCCGCTGCCGCCGATGGTGGTATTGACCCAACGCTCAAGAAAAAGAAGAAGAAGAAGCCCAAGACGAATGATGATGAATTCGCCGCCAAACTGGCTGCCTTGAACCTCGATAAAGAGGGTGAAGACAACGGAGATGAGCAAGCTGGCGATCCGGAGAAGGGCACTGGTATCTGGCAACATGACCAGACAACCCCCATCCCCTATAGCATGCTCCTGGATCGTTTCTACAGTCAACTTGCCGAGAAGAACCCCGACCACGCTTCTACAGGCTCTCGAAGCTACAAGATCCCACCTCCTCAGTGCCTTCGTGAAGGCAACAAAAAGACGATTTTTGCCAACATTGAAGAAATCACGAAGCGAAGTGAGTGCAGATAGAGACTTTCGAATCTCACACCAACGTGCAACTTTTCTTGAGATCACTCGCTAACAAATCTACAGTGAAGCGAAGCTCGGAACATGTTACCGCCTATCTGGTAAGTCTTCCGCTTTCTGTCTTCACTTTCTTATATCCGCAGAGACGTGATTTACTAACTGGCCTCAGTTCACGGAATTAGGTACAACGTGAGTACATGCTACATGATTGCGCTTTTGGTTTAATCACCGGAGCGCTCTATTGCCATGTTCTACATATTTTCTACGGTGCTGACTGAAATGGCAACAGTGGCTCAGTGGACGGATCAAAACGTTTGGTTATCAAGGGCCGCTTCCAACAGTATGTTTCTACTACCGTAGCACTCTGATACAACGACTAAAACAATGCAGGAAACAACTTGAGAGTATGTTAAGGAAATACATCATCGAGTACGTCACATGTCGTACTTGCAAGAGTCCCGACACAACCCTCGAGAAGGGAGAGAACCGTCTATGTGAGTTCAAACCCTTTATTTCCCCGCAAATTCGCAACCTGGCATAGCCATGGACAAATCCACATACCAACGTCATGAGATTGCAAGTGGAAAGATAACTAACGAAAAGGATTTAGATTTCATGACTTGCAATAGTGTACGTACTAATTCTCAATATCTGAGTTATCCTGTCTGCTCCTCGATGGCAAGAAAGACTAGCCTCGGTGGAGCTGCGCCACCCCTTAAGAAGTCAACCGTCTCATGTTCGCGAGGGACTTATACTTACTTTCTATCTAGTGCGGTTCGCGTCGTTCTGTTACCGCTATCAAGAGTGGTTTCACAGCCCAGGTTGGCAAGAGGAAAAAGATGCAGTAAATGTTTTAATGGACTGCTCGGAATTCTGTCTTTCATTTTTCGGGCGCATGGTATCTGTTTCTGAACGTATTGGACGCATTTGGGCCCAGGAAGGATTATATGGAATGAGATTCATGATATAACACAATGTTGATGATGTGACACTGTGTTCACGTTCATGGCCTGGTGGCCTGGAATATGCGGTTATACTAGTCATCCTTGCCACGAGACTATCCGTGATTGATTACCTATGATAGAATCCCATTCTTGAGAGTATCACATACTGCTATCAGTTTAGTCATCGTGGAAATTCACATCTTCAACTCCCAAGACATCTACAAAGTTACAACGGCTCCTCGTAGATGTTGTCTGCATTTCTATGGCTTAGGTTGACTCAAATAGAGCAATAGTAGCAAAACTGTACTCAAGCCCGACACGGCGTGCCCAAGGGTGTATACTAGTGGAACTAACCGATAATGTAGCAAGAAAACTATCTGAGTAACTTACCACAGGCCACATATGTCTCTTCAAGGATCAGGGGCCCATATGCTGTCTCTCCTCAATAGTTAACACTATAGTTTGAAAAGTAGAACCAACTATAGCGCACAATCTGCGGTCGGGCCTTGTTTTTACTGGCTTGGCTACTGCGCTGTGTCGCTGTTGCGTGTATTTCACGGGGCGATAATGGATTGTTTTGCGTCAAAAATTCTCATATACGTAGTAGATAGATAGACTGCCTGCCCTTTGTTTATTGGCATGCTGCGAAAGGGGGGGTGATCGTATATATTCATAAATATATTCATATACATGACTAGATTTGCTATCATGACGATTCCTTGTCCTCAGCCGCGGTCCCGTTGACCTCTTCCTCATTTTCTTGATTGGCCTTCACGATGATGTCTAATACATCTACGAACCGATGTCTCATGTCCTCATCCCCCTCGTCTTCGTCGTCGCTGTCGTATTCGTCGAGACTGACGCGCGTCACGTTGATGTATATGTCCGCCATGCCGAGGATGCTGATATTCCACTCGTCTTGGGGCACGGCCATGTCGTGGTAGTATTTCATGTCCCTCCAGCTGTCGAAGCAGTAGGACGATGCTTGCTCAGTCGTTTTGTACGTCAACGGGCGGAACTTCTCTCTTGTCCCCTCTGCCGTGGGATCGTTTTGCTTGTCTACTATGGTAAGGAGCGGGTTATTAGGATTCTGTAGTGGCGAGACTTTGACCGGGTGTAGGCAGAATCTCAATGGCGCGCATTTTATTCCATCACTGAGCTCGTCGTGGTCGTGGTCTAGATCGCTGAGACGCACCAAGGCAATTGAGAACATGCGGTTCGTGTCAGGACCGTACTCGTAGCAGAATAAAGTGCCGCTTAAAGAACTATAGTGCGGCCTAATTACGCCGTCTATGAAAGATATGCTGACGTTATTTAGCGTCCGGCTTGACCATTGGTATGCTGTGGAATGCCTTCTTATGATCATATCGCCAGGGGCGGCTGGGGGGAGGATCAGCGGTTGAATGGTAAATTTCTTCATCTGAGCAGCTAGTTGTGAACCTGACAATCCAGTGTGGGTGAATCTGTCGCCGATGACTACCTCTCCAGTCCTGGAAGTGTGGTCGTTGGTATCAGCCAATGGTAAGGCTGCATAGTGAAACGTAGACTCGTTCCATACTCCGCAGAGAAGGACGATATGGCGGATATAGAGAATTCGGACTACGAAAATTAGTAATCACCGTGAGAAAAAAAAAAGGGGGGGGGGGGGGGGGGGGGGGGCGGGCGGGGGGGGGGGGTAAAAAAACAAAACTAATGCGACAAATATAAAAAGATTCCCGGGGCTAGTGAAACAAACAACGGGGGGCATAAAAGTG